>NW_022605152.1:0-34729 GCF_008692095.1 Etheostoma spectabile | reverse complement strand
GGAGGAGGGTCTGGCTAGTCTACAGAGCATTCTGGATGGGAGAAAAAGGTGCTCTGGTTTATTGGCATTTCTTTAAACCAATCACAATCATCTTGGGCGGGGCTAAGCTCCAGACTGAGCCCCGGTGCCTCTGCTAAATAGTCTCAGGAAGGAACTAGTTCTGGTGGAACATGTGTACGTTCAGAAGTAGTTTTAGTCATCAACAGAAAACTTAGATTGGACAGACAGTCTAGCTAGCTGTCTGGATTTACCCTGCAGAGATCTGAGGACCAGGTAACCATAGTCCTCAGATTGGACAGATAGTCTAGCTAGCTGTCTGGATTTACCCTGCAGAGATCTGAGGACCAGGTAACCATAGTCCTCAGATTGGACAGATAGTCTAGCTAGCTGTCTGGATTTACCCTGCAGAGACCTGAGGACCAGGTAACCATAGTCCTCAGATTGGACAGATAGTCTAGCTAACTGTCTGGATTTACCCTGCAGAGATCCGAGGACCAGGTAACCATAGTCCTCAGATTGGACAGATAGTCTAGCTAGCTGTCTGGATTTACCCTGCAGAGACCTGAGGACCAGATAACCATAGTCCTCAGATTGGACAGATAGTCTAGCTAGCTGTCTGGATTTACCCTGCAGAGATCTGAGGACCAGGTAACCATAGTCCTCAGATTGGACAGATAGTCTAGCTAGCTGTCTGGATTTACCCTGCAGAGACCTGAGGACCAGATAACCATAGTCCGCAGATTGGACAGATAGTCTAGCTAGCTGTCTGGATTTACCCTGCAGAGACCTGAGGACCAGATAACCATAGTCCGCAGATTGGACAGATAGTCTAGCTAGCTGTCTGGATTTACCCTGCAGAGATCTGAGGACCAGGTAACCATAGTCCTCAGAAATCCACCAGAGGTTTAGAACGCCAACACAGAGACAGAGGACGGTGACAGACATCCATCACAAAATAAGGACATACCCCAGCGGCAACGAGACAATCCCGGAAGTGGAAGGTTGAGGATATAGACTTCCCTGGCCCTGACCTGCTGCGTGCTAAATTACACAACACGTCACGTCAGGGACTAATCATCATTTCCAAAGTGAGAGGGGCAGAATGTTCAGGAGGAGGATTTTTATGGAAAATATCCTTTACCATTTGTCTCACAAATTGAGGATTCCGACACAATTCCAAAAAGCAGCCTTATTTTAAATGGAAGTGCACACTTGCGACTGACATGGAGACAGCCTCAGGAAGATCAACTCAAATTGCAATATCCTCTGAGAATTGTCTTAAGCTAGAATCACAAGGAGCCCTGGATGAGTAACGGCAGCAGTCACAGCCCAGACGGCTGAACAGACAAAGAGAAGAGGCGCCACCTACACACATTCCAACGTCATTGTGGGATAACCAAAGAAAATGAACACTCTGCCGCCCACAGACAGCGCAGCAATAAGCACGAGCTTATTTCTGATTCAAAGAACACAAAACAACAAGCATCCTAAGGATAACCTCATTATTATTTCACTTTGATAAATCCTGTTTCTACCCTCCTTGGGTTTCTTACATAATCACTTCCAATGATTTACAATGTCGCCTCTAGGACCATCTGTGTACATCATAGGGATTTCTCTAAATGTTGCATTACTTTGAGAACATTGTCTCCCCTAAGCTTGTGTGTTATTGATCCATCAGCACAAAACTTAATTACACAACTCATACATGAGATCCACCTATACAATATGTCTTATGCTATTAGTCACTGCATACACACACATAGTAACACAATCTTTAGGAATCTTTCTGGAAAATCAGCTAAACATTTTTAATTTAGTTTTTAGTTTGATTTGTGGCCTTTATTTTTTACTGACCTTTCACATTGATTGCTGATTGATTATAATATTTGAGATTGCTTTAATGTAGTATCCAGCAGACTCAGAATAACATCATCATTCATTGGTGTGTCATGATCAAGGTCACCGGATGAATGAAATTCAATATTCACTCTCCTTGTATGGTACGTGTCCATGTCATGTGGTTTTCATGGATTGGGTCACCCTGCTTCCCAGTATTGCACGCTCGTATGCTTGCTATCAGTTTCTCTACACTGACACACAAAGAAAACTGTTTACACCTCCTACAGCCGCGCTAGCTGCAGCTGATTGGACGAACGCGCCACATGGGACTGTCAAAACCGACCTCAATGGCAGCTCGTTCAACAAACTGTGTTATTTCTCTTATTTGACTGTTTTTTTCCCAAACTCTTTTCCCTGTGCACCTCCTGCTCTGTCTCCCAGCCTTCTATCTTATTCTAGCTGTCTTCGGCTGTCTTTTGTCTTTTTCTTCTTGCCATTCACAGTATGTCGGTAACTGCTAATGTCACACTCTTCCTCCTTCATGCCAGGCGGGGTAAACCCAGCTAGATCTCCCGGGATTTGATTCTGCCCTGCAGCTCAGGCTGGAAACCTGTACATTTATCTACCCCTGCTTCTGTTACAAATCTGGGGGAACCAATCACAAACTGGCTTAACCACCTGGCGCGCTATTGGTGCGTTTAACACAATGACGATAGAGAAGCGACGGCAAGCAGCTTTTTGTTTAGATTCAACATAGCGGCCACCGAAGCGCAGCAACCTATTGATGCCGTACGTCACCCAGATCGTTGGTCTGATTGGTTGAAGGACTTTCCAATTGCATACAGAGTCATTTGAACTATGCCCGTTGATCACACCTCTTGTGCATGGAAAATACAGAGCAGACTCATTTCATCCTGTCTCATCCCTCTCTTTCTGGCTATCTCTATTCACTCTGACATGCTTATGTAAGACAGCTGGTTGTGAAATCAATTACCGTTGCATTACACTGGCTATATTTGGTCCCATTATGCCCTTGCTGCCAGTGGAAAACACCGGTGCTGTCCTCCTCTGCTTTAATGCCTTGTCTGGTGTCTAACTTTGCCTTTCACCCATGGTGAAGTGTTGTTTCTTTATTGTAACAAGAGATGTTACTTCACATGTAGTTAAGGACTTTTGTGATTGTGTGTCTCCTTACTAGTCTTTGTACACAAGTTGTGAATTTGTGAGCATTGAAATTGTTCAGACAGCCTTTAATTTTGTCTGCTGAACCTTTATACTGCAGCAAGACGGCTCAACATGACTGTTTAGAGTGGGAAGAAATTGGAGCCTTTGTAATCCCCAGAGGATGATTCCTAATCATTTTGGTGACTCTGGGACGTGTTTGTCTAGTAACACCATCAAGTAAGATTTTCCACTCAACATACTCTTCTGTTCTTCATTTTCAAATGACAAACTTGTCGACCCCTAGGTTCCACTCAATAAACCTCCTAATAAGGTATCTTAAAGACTCCCCATGAATGTCCCCATAAAATTATTTAATATGTTTTTTTTTTGTGGATTGCTATGAAACTCACTTTTTTGGTAGGTCAGTGTGGTAGGAAGAGATTTTTAGTTTATAACGATGACGTTCCACTTCCAGGATTGTTCAGGTGTCGCGGTATATTCCGCCACATGACCCGTTTACTTCCGCTTTCTTTGAATAGTAATTCTAACCTCCTTAGACCAGGGTAAATCCAGACAGCTAGCTAGACTATCTGTCCAATCTGAGGACTATGGTTACCTGGTCCTTAGATCTCTGCAGGGTAAATCCAGACAGCTAGCTAGACTATCTGTCCAATCTGAGGACTATGGTTACCTGGTCCTTAGATCTCTGCAGGGTAAATCCAGACAGCTAGCTAGACTATCTGTCCAATCTGAGGACTATGGTTACCTGGTCCTCAGATCTCTGCAGGGTAAATCCAGACAGCTAGCTAGACTATCTGTCCAATCTCAGGACTATGGTTACCTGGTCCTCAGATCTCTGCAGGGTAAATCCAGACAGCTAGCTAGACTATCTGTCCAATCTGAGGACTATGGTTACCTGGTCCTCAGGTCTCTGCAGGGTAAATCCAGACAGCTAGCTAGACTATCTGTCCAATCTGAGGACTATGGTTACCTGGTCCTCAGATCTCTACAGGGTAAATCCAGACAGCTAGCTAGACTATCTGTCCAATCTGAGTTTTCTGTTGACGACTAAAACTACTTCTGAATGTACACATGTTCCACCAAAACAACTTCCTTCCTGAGACTATTTAGCAGAGGCACCGTGGCTCAGTCTGGAGCTTAGCACCACCCAAGATGATATTAAGACTATTATGTGATTGGTTTAAAGAAATGCCAATGAAGCAGAGCGTGTTTTTCTCCCATCACAGAGTACTATGTGGACTCGCCAGACCCTCTTATACAGCGCTGTGGAAGAGGGTCTAACAATGTGAGACTAGAAGATTGTAAACCAACACACTTGAATTTAGAAATGTGTATAAAATTAAAAACAGATAAATTACAGTAATATAATTTATGGCCCAGTACAATATATTGGAATATATTTGAACATTATTATACTGATTTTACCTCCTCCGTTCAGGAATGTGTATTGTACCTGATGAAGGATCAGTGACCATGTGGCCATCACAGTGCACTCACCACAGTGGAGAGCCTAACTTCAAAGCCTCTCTTTATCCCTCAACCAACTGTGGTCAGGCAGCCAAAGTGCCAGTGGGTGAGGAGTTATTTACAGGCCTGTTTCTATGTCCACTCTTTCCTTAAGGAACACTGCCAAAAATAGCCCTTTCTCTCAGAACAAGTGGCTTTTTAGTTTCTAGTTTGGGGAAAAAATGCTGCTTTTTACAGCAGTTTGTTGAGCAGAACAAAAGGACCTGTCCTCTTTCTTTTCTCTTGCTCCTTGGCTCCTTTTTTCCAGTTCTGCCCAGACGTACAGTTGCTATGACAACCAAGCGTAGTCTGGCTTGGAGTCAGTCACCTTCTCTATTTTCCCACCATCTTATGAGAGCTGGCACCATAGCATGAATACTATCATTGCAAATGCATTCTCATTGTTTTAACTAATGGATTTGGTGTTACTGCTCTCCCCTCCCTGACAACCCCTGTGAATGTTATCAGCCAATACCATCCGTTATCAGTTATTACTACCATAGACATGAGACACCAACAGTCAAGTCAGAGTCAAGTCTGGAGTCCCCAGTCTTCGAATTCAATTCCACGTCACCAAAGAAGAGTCCAAGTCGAATTCATGTTGAGTCTCGAGTCCCAACTGTTAGAGTCCGAGTCCAAATCTGTGTCACCAAAGAAGAGTCCAAGTCAAGTTTGAGTCCCCCAGTGTAAGAGTGTAAGAGTCCAAGCCTGAGTCACTAAAGAAGAGTTCAAATCAAGTCACCATTACCAGCGTTTGAGTCCAATGCCAAGTCCAGAGTTCTAGTCATCAAGGTTGAGTCTGAGCTGAAATCAATCTTTAAATATCAAAGCATATAAACTTTCTAAGAGTACAAATATGATGCTGAAAATGATTATTAGAGGGACTCTTTAAAAGACTGAAATTCAGCATAAGGAAGGTTGAGGTGGAGGATGGCTCAGACAAAAACTTACCTTCATCTGGGAGAGTGGTGTTAGCGTCATATGTTAAACCAAATGTTAATTTTGTGTTGCTTTCTTACATAATGTCAACTAATGCCATAACAGAATTTCAACCCAAACCAAATCTTTTACTAAACCTCAGTAGTTTTGTTGCCTAAACCTAACCAAGGTATATGTGCTTTGGTTGAATTGACTCCCAGAGCGTTAGAAATGACACCAAGGGTCCTGACGGCACAATTGGCGATCGTAACCTTACAATAGATGATTACACCTTCTAAACCTCGTAGTAGGTGTAGCAGGCCCCTTTCAACTCAAATCTATGAGGCTTAGAATCACTGATAATGCCCATTCAATGGAGTGATAACATTAAAAGGGTGTCCCTGCTCTCCTGCTTTAAATTACACACTTTGAGAACATGTTGTTCTCCATTCACACGTACTGTACATCTTGTCAAATTACACCTCATAGTTGCACCATAGTAACCTTTCTCGTTGTGTGGTTTTCCTCCTCCTTCAATTCATGTAGGGTTTATGACTCCTGTTGTATTGTCTTTGATAATTACTCATCTTTCAGACGAGGGCAGGACAAATCAAAGGGGCTATGCTCAACATTCAGAACTTTGATATCACAAACAAATATAGGCTACAATACATAAAGATATAGCAAGTAAAGTTTCTTTCTACAGCACATAAAGCTGACCAAAGTGCAGTAGAAAAAAGCCAGATATGCGTTTTCAAAGAACATTGAAATATAAAACTAAAAGTAGAAAGACACAACACAATGTAGTAGTGATTGGCCAGTCTAAGGCAGTTTGTGAAAGGGTCACCTTTATAATCTATTGATTTGTGTACAGATCACGGTTCTTCTCATTATTTTCCTGTTTTGATTACGAATTTTGAAGTAATGTATTTCAATGGGAAGCATATCCATGATCACAGAACAATTTTGGCAGCAAGTAGTATTGAAAAGACCAAAATCCACACAGGGAGGTTGGGGGGGGGGTGGATGGGTCAAATAACACAGGACTGTCACAGGTTAGGGTTAAAACGCAGCGCACAAGGGGACCACTTTAAAACCTCCTTAAAAAATATGATTTGGTTATTTTAAAAGCCATAAAAAGGGACCCAGATATCAAAAGCAGGTTAGAGGAATCACTGGACAGGGCGGTCAGCGGCAGTATAAAACTTTATATAAAAGGTCACCTCCACAGCTCCCTGCCGCTCTTCTGGAAGGATAATCGAAAATGCCCCAGTGTCACAATTAAAAATCCATAAAAGACACACAAGGCATTTCTAGAAAAGAACCCTGTTAGGGTTGTCCGCGTCCCGGTAGTACTACTTAGAGGAAAACCGGTGTTTCCACACAAACCACAAACTTTATTTCTAACCTTAACGAGTCCTCTAAGTGCCTGAACTTAACTGTCGCCGCTGCATGACAGTCAATTCATGTCAGTTAAATGGAACGGCAACAACCGCTGTCACAACCATGACTTACGGTGCGTTACCTGGCTCACCTGAGTCACCTTTTGTTGGCTAAACTTAACTATTAAGACCGATAAATTCGGGGGGCGCTAGTGTGCAGCGTATGGAGTAAGACGTCTCTGCGAGAGCTCCTCTCCGTTCAACTTGTATTTGTTTAAATTTGCCGTCTTTAACCAAGTTTGCTCGACAATATCATCCCGGTTCTGTTTCTATGTCCCTGCGTGACCGTTTAAGACCAAGGAATGTCGACTTTTGCTAATCCCAAAGCCAAAGACAAGAAAGACAGGCCGCTAAGGCCGAGGCTAGCTAGCGGCAGCGTGGTGGTGGCTAACGAGGAACCACCTGGTGACCAACACGCCTCTCCCATGGAGGACTTGAAAAACATGCAGGATACGATCCTGAAGACTATCAACACCCGTTTCGATTTACTGGATGAGAAGCTAGCTTCCCTCCAGTCGTCTCACAACAGCCTGGCGACCCAAATGGATCAAGTAGTCGAGACGGTATCAGACCACGATGCTCGTCTGCTGGCTATGGAGACCGCAATCAACAAGCTACAGAAGGAGAACGCTTTCCTCCGAGCCAAAACAAATGACTTAGAGGGCCGCTCAAGGCGCAACAATGTTAAGTTTGTAGGGATTCCCGAAGGAGAGGAGAAAGGAAATCCAACTGAATTTGTAAGCGCTCTCATTCCTAAACTGTTAGGCGAGACTCACTTCCCAAAGCCGGTAATTTTTGACCGTGCCCATCGCTCTCTACAGCCCAGGCCAGTAGACGGAGCCTCTGGTCCTTCGGTCAGACCCCGCACAATCATCGCCCGGGTCCACCACTTTCAGGAGAAAGAGATGATAATACGGCTCGCTCGACAACAGTCCCTCATGTATGGTGCACATAAAGTCTTCATATTTCCAGACTATACTGCCGAGGTGATGGAGCAGCGACGGGGATTCCGTGAAGCTATGGCAGCCCTGCGCGAGCTGAAAATCAAGCACAGCCTGCGTTTCCCAGCCAAGCTCCACTTCCATCACAACGGGCTTCAGAAGATATTCACTTCCCCCGAGAAGGCTATGATGTTCGTCGGCGACTTGCAGCGGGACACTGGAAATGACTAGACACGGTCTGACAGATTTGTGATTTGCCAATCAGGTTATGTTCACAGACCTTTGCACAAAGCATAAAGGACAATTTCACAATCACTGACGGTAATATTTAAACATTTTAAGTTCATATGTCAATTTTGGTTGTTTCTGAACGGTAGAGGGGCCCCGGCTTGTTTAGGTAAAAATGTTCGGTTGGTTAGAGTTGTGCTTGCAAGCCATACGTCCGGTGGCCCTCAGTAAGTGTATGAGAGGGAGAATGATGCTTCGTTTGGGGAAGTTTCTGTGGGGAGGGAGGTGGGGTTTATTCGTGTTGTTTGATGTTGTTCGGAGCTGCCAGAATAATTGTTTATACCTTTTCATCATTTTTGGCTGTCTTGGATTGCTATCCCTTCTCTATTTGATTAGTCTACATGTTGAGCCCCAACGGTGAAAACCAGACAGACATGAGTACCATTTCACTGGTCTCATGGAATGTGCGCGGTCTTGGGCATGTAGTCAAGCGAGGTAAGGTTTTTGCGCACTTGAGGTCGCTTAAAGCAGACATAGTGTTTCTGCAAGAAACTCACATAAAAGCTACAGAACAGAGGCGGCTGAGAGCGAATTGGGTCTCTCAAGTTTATCAGTCACCGTTTACCTCCAAAGCCAGGGGTGTCGCCATTCTCTTTCGAAAGAGTATTCCATTCCAACTTACTTCAGCTACCACGGATCCAAATGGCAGGTATATTATGATTACTGGAGACATTGGTTCGTTCCCTGTCACTTTTTTGAACATATACGGTCCAAATACGGACGACCCAAATTTTTTCCGCAAAGTATTTGACCTAATTCCGGACCTCAGCACCACCAATCTAATTATGGGTGGCGACTTTAACTGTTACCTTGATCCATACCTTGACAGACTTTCCTCTCGAGCTCCAACCACCATAGCATCTGTCCAAATATTGAATAACCTACTTAAATCCAGAAACGTAATTGATATATGGAGACTGCAACATCCGACGGACAGGGATTATTCCTACTTTTCACATGTCCATAAATCATACACAAGGATCGACTATTTTTTTGTGGACGCAAAATTAATACCCAATATCGTACAGACTAAATATCATAATATATTGATATCGGATCACAGTCCAGTATCTTTACAATTGAAGCTCACCCTGCCAAAACAAATTTACTGTTGGCGCTTTAATCCATGGTTGCTGTCTGACCAAGTATTTATGGGCTACATGTCTGCGCGCCTGGGGGTGTTTCTTGAGACCAATGACACAGGAGACGTATCGGACTCAATGCTCTGGGAAACCCTCAAAGTTGTTATGAGAGGCCATATAATTTCATTTGAAGCTTCAAAAAAAAGGGAACAGCGCCATCGCCTGGTTGATATTGAAAATGCACTTCCAGCTCTTGAACGGGCCTATAGGGACTCTATGTCACAGGAAGATTATAACAAGATTTTGAAGTTGAAATACGAATATAACTACATTCTCAGTGAAACCATTGGCAAACTCATACTTAAAATAAAACAGAAACACTTTGAGTTGGGTGATAGACCGGAGAGGCTGCTGGCTAGACAGCTGAAGGGTGCTCAGGCGAGTCGTGCAATTTATAAAATAAAATCCAAAACAGGAGATTTGCTGGTCAACCCTAAGGAAATAAATACTCGCTTTAAAGACTTTTACTCAGAATTATATTCTGCTAAATCTAGTGCAACTAGCACAGATCTCACTAACTTTTTTGACTCCCTTTGCCTGCCGACATTAGATGAGTCATCTAGGTTGGAACTTAACGCAGACTTCACGGAGGATGAGTTAGTTGAGGCAATTAAATCGTTTCCCTCTGGCAAAGCAGCTGGCCCAGACGGGTTTGGTTGTGAGTTTTATAAGGCATTTCATAAAACACTTGCCCCACTCTTACTTAGGATGATCAAGGACTCCACTGAGAACAAAGCATTTCCGGGGTCGCTGTATGAAGCAAATATTTGCCTTTTGTTAAAAAAAGGCAAGGACGGTACTGAGCCTGGAAACTACAGACCCATTGCACTCCTCAATTTTGACCAGAAATCTGTCACAAAGGTGTTAGCTAACAGGTTAGGAAGGCACATCTCCTCAATTATACACCCTGACCAAACAGGGTTTATCCCAGGTAGGTTCTCATTTTGCAATGTACGACGGCTCCTAAATAACATATATGCCAGCAACTCAGGAGACCCCAGAGCAGCTGTCTTGGCCCTTGATGCGGCCAAGGCATTTGACCAAATAGAGTGGCCTTTCATGCTCAAAGCTCTTAGGAGATTTGGAATTGGGGACACCTTCATTGCGTGGGTTAAAATGTTATACCTCTGCCCAAAATCCTCCATCCTCACCAATGGTGATAGATCTGGGCCCTTCGGGCTGCACCGCGGAGTCAGACAGGGTGACCCGCTGTCGCCCCTGCTCTTTGATGTGGCCCTGGAGCCCCTTGCGATAGGGATCAGGAGCCATCCTGGCATCAGCGGCATTAGATAGGCGGGGTGGAAAGCCGGTGGGTCTTTATGCAGATGATACATTATTATATCTCTCAGACCCAGAGGTGTCTGTCCCCCCTCTGCTCGACTTCATTAATTCATTCGGCAAACTCTCCGGCTACACAATCAACTGGGGAAAGAGTGAATTCATGCCCCTATTTGACAGTTTAGACCCACAATTCCTTGACACACTGCCATTTACACTGGTGAAAGACCATTTCACCTATCTAGGGCTCAAAATACCCCGGGACCCCAAGCAATTATTTAAACTTAATTTGCTGAAATGATCACGAAGTTAAAAGGTGACATAGAGAAGTGAGATCTCTGCCACTGTCCATGGTGGGGCGAATCAATGCAATCAAGATGGTGGCTCTCCCTAGGTTTTTGTACTTATTTCAGAATCTGCCAATCTTTCTCACTTCAGCATTTTTTAAGAATCTGGACTCAATTGTCTTTCCTTTCATCTGGGGGTACAAGGCGCATCGCATATCTAAAGCGCACCTGCATAAATCTACAGAGGAGGGGGGGTTTGGTCTCCCAGTATTCAGGAATTACTATGGGCAGCCAATGCAAGGGCCTTGATGTACTGGCGGCAGGGTCAGCCCGTGGGGGTTTTAACAGCTCCCCCCTGTGGTTAAACATCGAAGCTGCAGCGGTGCACAGCGGCACCTCTCTTTGTGCCTTGCTTTTTTCCAAAACAGAGCCTCCTCTTAAATTTATTGGTAAAAACTTCATTTTGAGAAACTCCCTTAGGATCCTGAATCAGATAAGAAGTGCCTGCAAGCTGCCGAACACTTCTGTACACACCCCCATATGTCATAACCATTCATTCCTACCATCCCAAGCGGATAGGGTGTTTGCAGACTGGAGAGAGAAGGGACTTGTTGCCCTCGGAGACCTATATGTGGGCGGACATTTTGCCTCTTGTTTGTCAGCTGGCCACGCAATTAATCTACCAAATTCTCATCATTTTCGATATTTTCAAATCAGGCACTATGCTAAAGGTGTACTACCAAACTTTGAAACCATGCCACCAAGTTGCCCATTCTACGATCTCATGCTGCTTCCTCCTGACTCCAGGCACCTAATATCTCGCTTTGTGTCCCTGTTCGCCATCTCCGCATCCACTCACCATCTCAGAGAAGCTTGGTCTAACGAACTGGGGCTTGAGGTGTCCAACGATACCTGGACTGAAGCTTTGACTAGAATTCATACATGCTCTATCAACGCAAGATATAAACTGATTCAATATAAAGTTGTTCTCGATTACACTATTAAGCTAACTTATAAACTGCATAAACTCCCCACTTTCTTCTCTGTGTGGTCGATGCGAAGGTGCGGAGGGTTCGCTATCACATCTTCTGGTTATGTCCTCATTACATAAGTTTTGGTGTGATGTATTTCAGTGGTTCAGTCTGGTCTTTAACTTGGACATTGCCCCTGACCCAGAGCTGGCGCTCTTTGGGTGTTCAGAAAAGGCTCTCAGGTATCCGCCTGAGATGCAAAAAGCACTAATGCTTGGCATGGTTGCCGCAAAGAAAATGATTCTTCTGGACTGGAAGTCCCCACTCCTCCTGCTTTCAAAATGGCTTAATGAAATGACTGGGATCATCCAGATGGAAAGGATACGGATGCAAAACTCTAAAACACGAAACCGCTTTCTGAGCATCTGGGGACCAGTCATTGACTATCTTAAAAACATGTGATTCTTTTCTGTAGAGATGTGCTCTTGACTGTATTGCAACTTGTATTGCTATGACATCTGAACGTGTAGATAACAGCAATATAACATTTACCCAAGACATGCTTTTAATCTTGATTTTCCTGGCAGCTCCGTTGTTTGTTTGTGTTTTTTCTTTTTTGTGGCTTTTTTCTGTTCTGTTTTGTTATATAAAACTTGAAAAGACATTGAAAATAAAATATTAAAAAAAAAAAAAAAAAAAAAAGACCGATAAATTCAGCGGTCAAATCTCCATCCATCCATCCATCTTCATCCGCTTATCCGGTATCGGGTCGCGGGGGCAGCAGCTCCAGTAGGGGACCCCAAACTTCCCTTTCCCGAGCCACATCAACCCTCCGACTGGGGATCCCGAGGCGTTCCCAGGCCAGGTTGGAGATATAATCTCTCCACCTAGTCCTGGGTCTTCCCCGAGGCCTCCTCCCAGCTGGACGTGCCTGGAACACCTCCCTAGGGAGGCGCCCAGGAGGCATCCTTACCAGATGCCCAAACCACCTCAACTGGCTCCTTTCGACGCGAAGGAGCAGTGGCTCTACTCCGAGCTCCTCTCGGATGACTGAGCTTCTCACCCTATCTCTAAGGGAGACGCCAGCCACCCTCCTGAGGAAACCCATTTCGGCCGCTTGTACCCTGGATCTCGTTCTTTCGGTCATGACCCAGCCTTCATGACCATAGGTGAGGGTAGGAACGAAAATTGCCCGGTAGATCGAGAGCTTTGCCTTCTGGCTCAGCTCTCTTTTCGTCACAACGGTGCGATAAACGGAATGTAATACCGCACCAGCTGCTCCGATTCTCCGACCAATCTCACGCTCCGTGGTCCCCTCACTCGCGAACAAGACCCCAAGGTACTTAAACTCCTTCACTTGGGGTAAGGACTCACTCCCCACCCGGTCAAATCTCCCTAATTTTAAATATCATATGTTGTTGTGCCTAACGTTTTGTACAATATCGTACAAACCGATTATTGAGAATAAGTTTAAATAGGTGAAAACATTTGTGTGTTATGTTTGAGTGATGGAAGGTTCGGATTTTTTGCTCCAATCATCCAATGACAATGGAGCACATAGAGGGGATGCAAGGACAGTAAAGAGAGAAACTTCCTGTAATAGGGGGAAATCAATTGCATGTCCATGTGAAGGGGAAGCATCGGATCTGATGTGCAATGACTGAATCAATACCTTAAAAACTGGGACAGCAGAAGAGACACGGCCAAGAGAGAGGAGAGACAGCAAGGAGAGTAACCTGTGACAGTAACCTGTGACAGCAACAGGACAGCGTTAGGACAGAGCTTTTCAGTGGTTGGGACTGGTTTGTCCATGGTAAGGAAAAGAGTAGAGAACCCCTTAATAAAGCACCGAAGTTGACACAGAAAAAGGACACGTTGAATATTTCTTTACTGTTATTTATGTTTGCTCAATTTATCAAGAAAGCTACTCGGTCGAAGACTTCTACACGTTGAGTAAAACGCCCTCACCTCCCTTTTCTCCACCTCTGTCAGGTCAGGTTCCTAATCTCGCATTGTCAGACCTTCCTTTGGTCTCACTAGTCCGCACAATATTCCGAGATGGGAGAATAACATGCTCTGGTTTATTCTTATATTCTAGATAGCTGTCTGGATTTACCCTGCAGAGATCTGAGGACAAGGTAACCATAGTCCTCAGATTGGACAGATAGTCTAGCTAGCTGTCTGGATTTACCCTGCAGAGATCTGAGGACCAGGTAACCATAGTCCTCAGATTGGACAGATAGTCTAGCTAGCTGTCTGGATTTACCCTGCAGAGATCTGAGGACCAGGTAACCATAGTCCTCAGATTGGACAGATGGTCTAGCTAGCTGTCTGGATTTACCCTGCAGAGATCTGTGGACCAGGTAATCAAAGTTCTGCCTCTACTCAAATGTATAAATAACTAACAGATGGCTTGATTCAAAATGGCTAACAGCCCTCTAAAGGATATGGATGCTAGTTGTCTCTCCCCCACTCCCCCTCCCCTTCACTAGATCACAGACACACCACCACCTCAATGCTTCTGCTGGCTGATGAAGCGCTTTAGAAGATGGAGTGACTGGTATAGTACAAGTGACAAGGACACACTGTTACAGATCTATTACTTCAGCCAGTTAGTAGACAATTATGAATATGATTTTCAATTTCTGCCAATCGATTTCCCCTTAATTAGAAAACAATTCTCCTTTAAAGATCCTATATTATGCTCATGGTCAGGTTGGTAATTGTATTTGGGGTTTCTACAAGAACATTCTTACATGTTTTAATGTTCAAAGACTACTTTTTTCATACTGTCTGTCTAGTTCTTGTCTCTTAAAGGCCCCCTCCCCCAAAAGCCCAGTTGGGGGTGTTGCCAGGTCTTTGCATCTGCGCTCTGGGAGTCTCTGCACCGTCATTGGAGCCGGGAAAGACAGCAAGGGCACTGTAGCAGCACTTCCTACCAATATAATGTATTTTTGACACCACAATCATACAGAAGTCCTGAACTGAACAGGAGACATTTCATTTTTTACAATATAGGTCTGTTAGCAGCATTCTTTGAATAAACTTGCTAGTAATGCTAGCGGCATGGTCCTATGGATGGCAGTGTTGTTCTGTCAGCAGGCCCACCACTTAGGTCCAGACAGAAATACCTCAACAACCTATGAAGGCTTGCCATGAAATGTTATACACCTCTTCATAGATCCCTGAGCATGGGTTTGAATACATTTGATCATGTTCCGCTCTATCTAGAGCCAGCAGCCCAAAACTTCACTTAGTCACTGACTTTTAGCTAGTGCCATCTTGAGGTTGGTAATTTTTTTCTTCACTGAAATAACCCAACAATATTGGACGGATGGCCATTAAATATGATATAGACAGTAATGTTCCCCTCAGGATGAATTGTAACCACTTTGGTGACCCACTAAATGTTCATCAGACGCCATTACCAGGTCAAATTTTTATTTTGTCCTATACTTGATACCAATACTTTGTGTTTAGCGCTAATTCTCAAATGTTACAACGCTACCATGCTAAACTCAGATGGTGAAAATACATACTTTATGAACATCAGCATGTTCACATTCTCAGTGTGAGGAGAGAACATCTGGCTGAAGGAACTCTGGGCCTAAGTACAGCCACGCAGAGCCGCTGGCGTGGCGGAAGACTTTGAGTCTTGTTACAGAACACAGACTGAAAATCGACTTTTAAAAGCCTACAGTCAATAAAATACGTGTCCACTGTAGTTCTGGTTCACTGAGCTTCTGCTTCACTTGGCAGTGTCCCTTGTTCAGTGAGGTCGAGGCTTAAAACTGTGAATAAAGCAAGATACAGGGGATCCCGTCACTACCTGTTTCCAGGAATCAATATTAAATGTATTGTTTTCTGTAATTCTCTATAGTTTCACTAAAATAAACAAAGCTGCTTAAACATTGCAACAGTACAGTACATCCATTGACCCTCTGGATATAAGGCACTTCACAGTATATGTTACAGATTGCATTTTAAAGCATTCAATCCCCATTCCATCCTCATGTTACTATCATTTTTATACTTTTAGATTAATTAATTTCATGTTTTAACCTCTCTGAGTTGGATGTTTTTACTGTTTTATGAACATTTGATTACTTAGCAAGAACATTTCAAGTATAAAAATTGTAATGTTGCTTCTGAAAATGGAGCAAAGCTTTGGTTTCTGAAGGGGGCAAGTCATCACTAGGTCTGGGTAGGGAATTGAATACTTTTTAGGCACCAACCATGGTATCGAGTATGGAAAAATGCCTCCCCGATCAATACTAACGTTCAATACCTAAGGATTAAATATCATCAGCATCAGTGAGCCAATAAGCATGCTTCTTCCAAGATCTAACCATGTCTGTGATTGGCTGTCAGACCTAATGTTACATGTCGTAGAGACATGGAGGAAGAACTAATGTTTAATGTTGTAATTTCTTTTTGTCAAAATGGATTTTATGAAATTATTACTGAAAAAAGTATCGTACAGGAACCGGTATTGAAGTCGTGATATTGGTATTAGTACCAATATCAACATTTTTTTAATGATACCAAGCCCGAGACATCTCGTCATTGGCTGATTATGCAGCAGTCTATCCCATCCCTATCTGCTGTCTTATTTCATTCCTGATGACTTTGTGTATTTCAGTTGTTGGTGTTATTGAAATAAGTGGATGCTTCCTCCAGTCAAGTAGAGCGGAGATGGTAATCCTTACTGACATGCCCCGCCATTCACTTCTATACATCACTGGTCACATCACCATCACCCAGCCTGTTGGTCTGCGTGGGGAGCACAAACATGCGAAATCAACAGATTCCTGCTGCCGACATGCTGACATCTTTCTACACACCTTATTGCAAAACAGATTTGGCATAATCATGTCACTGCTGGTATTTAAATCCCAATTAGTACCTCAGCTCTCCCCACCATTGTAAGTGAATCTTTTAATTATTTATAGCTGCTGAATGTCTAGAGGAGTCTTCAGCGGAGAGAAGTGTGAGTAGAGATATCAATGTCGGAGTGGAGAATTAAATATTAAATATCCGCTATTTCTTCCAGCATAAAAAGCTTCCATGTCAGCGCTGTCAGATGAAAGCTATGGCTCGAAGAAAGTGTTACAAACGCCATCCAAAAAGTCAGCTTTACCTGCAGGAAGAAAAGCAGCCATGTTTGGGGAGACAAGGCTGCGTATCTCTGCGTTCATACTTCCTGTATTACTATTCATAGCATACAGCAAACTGACCCAGGTCAAACAACAGAGAATGAGAGGACACAGGGAGGGTCCAGTCACACAGTGGTGTGCTCACACTTTTGAAAACACACTCCTGGCATCGGATTTGGGGTGCGAGGGCGGCACCACCTTAAGGGTGTATGTTTCTGCTGAGTGGAGCAGCCGCTGTGCAGGGGACGGGCGGCTAATATTAGTTTCCAGCAGTGAAGACGTCACAGGACAGAGGACTGAACCTGTGCAGTCTCCAGTCTTATTCATTCATTAACTTGGAGTGAAAGACAAATCTAACATGCCAGTTTTAAATGAATAGGCAAGACAGTGTATCATCTCCATAGCAACATCTCTGTACTTTCATTCTAACATCCAACAGGCTTTATTGTAGCTGGATATTATGTATTTGTAGAATCTTCAAATATGAATGAGGACAGTGATAGGGCTGCACGATCTGGAGAAACATTCATATTGTCATTGTGATTTCCAATACTGCGATCACCACTGCGATGAAATGGCATCATGAGTTTACTTGATTATCAAGGGAAATGCGGAAAATAAGCTACTAAATTTTAAAATGTGTATCAGATGGTTTGTTCAAATTTTCATGTGAGATTTGATCGAGCAATTCTCACGTGACGTCGACTGCCGTGAGCTTTCCAGCACCCCCTCCCAGTGGTGGAATGGAACTGTGTACATTTACTGCAGTACTGTACTAAAGTAGTCTTTTCTTTTCACGCCACTTTCTACTTCTACGCCACTACATTTTACAAATATTGTACTTTTTACTACATTAATCTGACAGCTTTAGTTACTATTTACTTTACAAAAGGAGATTTTTGCCCACCATACACATGTGGTTTATCAAATCTGAATGTCTGCATTGAGTACTTTTACTTTTAATACTTTAAGTACATTTCCCTGATGATACTTACAGACTCTTACTTAAGTAAAATTTCTATTTTGTGGGTGTGACTTGTTTGCCGTGTCATCACTGAGGGGTCACCAACACATAATTTGATGATTGACTTTCAGGGCGTAGCCCTAATAATTTTGCACACATTTACATTTGTGATATATTTTGATATTGGAAAAATATTGGGATGTATTGATTTCAGCTCTATTTTTGATTGTTTGGTATTAATCTAAGAGTGGAAACACAATGCAAAGTGATTTAGTTAGTTCCATTTTGAGTTCAATGTCTAGATTCTTTATAAGCACCCGCAGTAACGACAACCTGCATGCCCAGAATAACTTTATGCATAACTCAACTAAATCCCGCTCTGAAATAGAACCTAAAATATGTTCCCAGCTTTGAAGGAGTGTGTTGGATGGATGAGAAGCTGGCACTGCCTGAGATGGGAGTGAGCAGGTGGGATTAAAGTGAAGCACAGTTTTGCATGCAGTATATATTAACTTGTCTCATTAATTCCACTATAACTGGACCACGGACAAGAGCCCAGTGGTCCTGATGTGGTCACTTTCACATTTTTTTGTAATTTGGAAAAGGCTGAGTGAGCACACTTTTAATCATCACCTTGTACACAGCTGGGACTGTGCTTGGCAAATCTATGAATAAGTCTGATATGACATCTTGTGCTAATGCTAAAAACGTATATGCAATCCTGTTTGCCAGAAAGACAAAACATAATATTTACAGGTGCTTATACTGTGGCTGTTATCTCTACCAATTTGTAAACCATGACCTAAATCCTAATATCCATTTTACTGATTGTCATGATTGTCAAACACTGTTGATTGTCTGGCACATATTGCCGAATTGACAATAAAGTTGACTTGGCTTGATTTGATTTTTTTGGATTTTTCATGGTAGAAAGTGCAATTAGAATCTGTCACAGTCGGCTACGGAAAGCCCAAGGCTGATGCCTGCGTAGTACGCTCGCGTTGACGTCGACATGGGTATCGGGTGCTATCTAGCATCCACCATCCCATGAGCATTAGAGGATGGATACCCGACCCGAGCCCGACGGTACCCGACGGGCCGTGCCGGGTTCGAACAGATTTTTAGAAAGGATGCTCGGTTCGGGTCGGGCTCGGTCACATCAGCGCGATAAGGGTTGAACATTTTGAATTTAAAACAGCTGATTATGTAGGTAATGGCGTGTTGCCGCCCCGTGTGCATTGATGCGCTCATCTGTTGACATTTCCGAATGCCTTCCTACAATTGCTTAATAAAAGCGGGCTTTCCACACAAAACACGTACATGTGTCATTAGTATGAGAAACAAATGCGATTTTAACTGTGTCGGGCTCGGACATAATATCTTAATGCCTGTCGGCTGCGGGTCGGGTTCGGTTACTGCTCTGTCGGAAGAAAAATCCGGCCCGATCCGCACTCTAATGAGCATCTGTCATCATCAACCTACATGGTCCATCATATTATCTTAATAGTGTTCTTGCAGCTCTGTTACAACAGTTTGGGGAAAACCCTTTCTTATTTGAACATAAGAAAGCACTTTTGTATGCAAAGCCAGATCCATAAAGAAGTGCTTTTCCCAGTTTGTTGTGGAAGAACTTTACTGTCCTGCACAGACCCTGACCTTAACCCCATCCAACTCCTTGGTGATGAACTGGAAGCCTATCACCAACATCGGTGTTGGACCTCACTGATGCTCACCTAACCCAATCATTTACCATCCCCACCAGCCACAGCAAAACACTACATCTTAGCGTCATAACCAACATTTACACACTGACTTATAATGAAATTGGCTCAAGCTAAATGGCACTGTTGGACCGTCCACCAGAAGCACTGAAAGGTTCAACCAAATGTCCACTCTAGTGGGTGTGTTTAATGGTCCGCCCACAGGGCTGCGGGGTAGATGCCAGCAGGCCAGACGGGCAGACAGTGTGTGGCTACCAGCAGAACCCTGTGGGGTGAGGGGAGTGTTTGTCGGCCTCCTTCCTGAACCAAACGGTGAACCAGATGTCGAGGATCAAAGCTCAGTGGAGCAAGCGGAGGGGATTAATGGTTTCCTGAGCAAACCGCAGCCGCTTCCTTCAGCCACATGGCTTTATTACAGCATCCAGGGAAAACAGGTCACAACCCAGACCCCAACAGCTGATTGTCTTCCATTTTAATTTCTGACTGGGACTGGAGGTGTAAAGCCAAATTACGTATTATATATACCTATAACCTATAAAGGACTAAAGCATTAACCCAATTATAGATTATAGATATAGGCCTTTTTTTTCTTTCACCTAACTCCATAGATGTATCTAGCCACAGAAAATACTTCAGGTTTTATGTGCAGAGAGGGGTGGTCACTTTTTTTGGGCCGTTTTGCTACATTTGATATTTCAGTGTATTGAGAACAGGATTCTAGACTGTTGTGTGTTTGTGGTTGTCACGGCATTGCACAGCTACGCCGAAGCTCCAGCATCGCTCCTACGGCGTCCTGACCCTTTCGGGTCAGGGTTGAACGTGTTTCTTTGCATCGCGGCATTTGAGAACGCTGGGGGGGTGTGGTCTTCAGAGGGTCAATCGGTGGGACATCAGCAGCAGGAGAAGTTAACCTTCTCCTTGATATCATGTTGTTAATGGAGAAGGAGAACCAGGAAATGAGTCGGGGGGGGGGGATTCAAAGCTACCGAGTCACGGCCGAGCGACGTGTGTGGCCGCCACGTAGTTACGTTTTTGGAGAAGTGACGTCAGGCTACGACTTAGGGTCTGGCGTAGAAGCACAGGGGTCTGAGGGGGTACAATTCTACGCAGAACCATTAAATTCCTTAATTGGGTAAAAAAAAGTGCAATGTTACGTAAACAGGGCGCAGCAGAGGAAACATTGCAGTGGAGACGCCTCTGCAGCTTGTTCAAGTCACAGCAAGTCAGGGCAATGCCAATAAAGGCCGCAAATGTAGCTACACTTTTCAAAACATTCACTCCAATATTATACAATGGTGAGCCGAAAGAGGTTTAGTGTGCCCTGGTGACAGACTCCCAGGCTGGAAGTTGTAGGGATGGGTTTGGAGGGGAGAGGGTTAGGGTTAGTTTAAAGTTTTGGTCCACAAATGCTCCTGAACTGCCAATTTGAGGCGCCTCATTAGTGGATATGAGGCTGAAATGTCAGCTCCCTTTGACATTTTACGGCTCCTATTCTCAACGCAAGGTGTTTTAACCCCAAACCATAATCTTTTACTAAACAGATTCTGACAAGTTGTTTCCATTCAATCCATAAAACGTTACCTTTAGCCTTCATCTCATTATTACATTACATTCCATGTCATTTAGCTGACAGTTATCCAAAGCGACTTACAATTTCGCTTTATGTCAGAGGTTGCACACCTCTGGAGCAACTGGGGGTTAAGTGCCTTGCTCAGGGACACATTGGTAGATGTATCGCAGTGGGAACACAACCCGGGTCTCCCACACCAAAGGCATGTGTCATATCCACTGCGCCATCCCCACCCACATCACATTACCCATTACATTCATTTAGTAGCTATTGCTAACATTAGATTGAGTGTTTTCTCTGATTGTTGCTACCTCACAGACACTAGGGGAAATTTGATGAAGAGGATGATCCTTGCCTGGCTACTATCTTTGTTCCCTACAAATAACCCAGTAATTAATGTAAATTACTTCCAAAGCTCACATTTCTATTATCTAGTACCAAGCTGTATTCAGCACACATTTCAAATTATTGCTATTGTTTTTGCTGAGAGCAACGGCCATTCAGTTATTCTAATAACTCAACTCATAAAAAACTCATCTTGAGGGCAAAATGCTGAATCATGTCCCACACATATAAAACGGTTGCCCCTGGTGTGCCACCCTGTATTTTAATAGATGTCCTCCACTAGTGGCCACAGCGCAGGCATTCAAATAACCAATATGTCAACAGCAGCATTCACTTAATTATGGCTCCCCTCTCTAACACATCATGACATCCGCTCGGGCTCCGAACAAATTCTCCTAATAAAGGCTTTTTCTCTGCAGTGATCACTTAAACACAAAACTGTGCATTTTTTTTGACAATTCAGGAACATATTTTCATTATTACCACAGATGTGCTACTCTTTGTTGCAATTGCTGAGACGAAGATGAAGATTGCATACACATTGACACTCCATAGTAATAATATGTAATAATAGGCATGCAGAGATGTGTGGAACGTGCAGCTCCCTTCGACTGACTCAGACAATCACACAGGACAGCCAGCATCCAGGCTGGCATTTCAAAGGTGATGGGCGACATTAATAGATAACACACACATTGAGAGAAGAGAAATGTGCGCGATCACGCTGTTATGCTCCATTTCTATCTGCTTACAGTAATATTAACCAGTTGAGGGTGATATTCACCTAAAATCACCCAATCGAATCGTATCCAGTCTTTTGTTGTTAAGGATCTGAAAACACACTAGGGAGTTACAAGATTTGTTCCAGTGTAGGACTACTGTTTTTTTATACACTGGATGGTCTCCTTGGCTACAATGAAACAGGGGGGGTGGAATTATAGCAAAACATAAATATGGGATATGGGAACATATTTATTGGGAGTCTCGTTGTAAAATTGTATCATGTACTAAAGAATTGCAGAAAAAATGTGAATTGGTGCAGCCGATATTTGAACCTAGTAAATGCATGACAAAGGACATCTGACCCTAAGCTCGCATCTACAAGCTAAATGTAATTAAATGGTCCAAAGCTGTAACTTAATTATTGTTCAGTTTTACCAACCCTTTAGCCTAGTGACTGCAGGTTTCATGAATGCTTTTAAGTGCACAAATGCAAATCACAGAGATCCATTTCATCAATCTAGTATCACATTTAAGGCCGAAAACAAGCCATGTAGTGATTAGTCTGAAGTCTAAAAAAAGTCAATACAACTACAACCTGAAACAAATTGGGCGTGGTGTAACTGGGAGCACATTTAAGCAAATAAAAGTGTATCATATTATATTATTACTAATTGAATGGGAGTCAATAAGCTCAAGAGGTTTGGCAAAGCTGATTTAAAGGTCTGTATTGGAAATACTGAGAAAAAACAGCAGGCTGCCTCCAAACAGCTCTCACAGACTGTTCCCAATACCAGAAATACAGTATCTATGTTTGTCCACGGGCACATGCACGCACAAACCAAGAAAATAGAACAGAGAAGCTCAGATTGCAACACACAGAGGAAGTGTGGTGTGACTTCTCCACTGTGTCTTTGTATCTTTACATGGCAAATATTTGTTTGCTGCTACATTAATGGTCTGAATGTTGCAGTCCCTTTAAAGACATGATTATTTGTGGGGTCTGGTTCTGATGTACTGTATGTACAAAAATAAAAGGGATGAGCATATTGCTCATGCTGTAAAAGGCTCACTGACAGTGTGTCACCTGGAATAGGTTGGCACCAAATGTTGTTGAGGGACTTTTTCAGTTTCAGGGTCTGGCTTTGCTCCCAGCCTAATTCCCAGCATCAGTTCCAGTATGTTATATTTTAAAATAAATTCTGAATAGAAATCTTTCAGATGACAGATGGATTACTCGTCCTGTTGCATGTTTGCTTAATAACCTCATGGTGACTTCTCATTGGATCTGGGGGCTTCTGCCCGCTGCTGCAGAATGAATATGTGAACACTTTGACTGACTGATTGACAGAATGGAACGGATGGACGGGAATGCCATAGATAAATCCACACAGGCTGGAAAAAGGAGAGACCTGTGTGGCACGGTATGGTACGTAATGTAGGTAGGTACAGTGGAATCCCGGTCCTACGTACATGGTCTGCAGGAGGCTCTGTGGAACCGTGCAGCCAGCCTTGGGAGGGAAGTTCCAAAACAATCCAGGCCCCATCTAGCAGTGGGTATAGAAATACAAGAGACAAGAGCTACTGTACTGGTGTTGGTGCATTGCAGGTGCAAAGGCAGTAATATGATTCACAGAATTAAGAGGAGACTCCATGCAATACAACTACACAGAGCAGACAGAGGGTGTCAGAAGTTAGGAGAGAGAGATGAATAGGATCCTGTGGAACTGGCCATAAGGGAGAGAAATGTGAAGGTTAACAAAATAAGACTGTTCTGTGGTCAAGTGATTGCCACTATCAAAGTTATTAAATCTCATAATCAATAACAAATCCAGTGAGGTCTTTAAAGCTGCATAAGCCTCTAAGAAGTGCAAGACATACTGTGATTTGCATAAATATCACTCTCATTTGCCAGGAGACACAAGGAAGCTAACTGATTAGATTAAAAGAAACATTGAGCTAAGAGGAACAGATATTAGCATGCAAAACACATAACATTGCTTTTCCAGTGGCTCACTGGCAGTGCCAAACTTCATTGTTGAAAATGCCAGTGGGTGGGAGGGGCTGGGAGCATGAAAGTGGGGTTCGGGGACTTCAAACTGGTCCAAAAGATAGAAGAAGAACACAGAGCTAGCCTCAGAGACGTCTAAACCACTGACTCACGAGTAGTGATCAGCAACTGTATGAATTATAAAAACACATTAGGGCGCTTTCCCACCTGAGCTGTTTGGTCCTCTTTATCCGAACCCTGGAGTTTTCCGTTGGACAGCTGGGTTGGTCGGGGTGCTGTGGACCCAAACAACCAAACTCCGGTCTGCCTGAATGTACGGGGCTCGGTTTGCCTTCAAGGGCACCTGAGTTCATTGAAAACGCCATCCGACCCAAAAATAGGAGTGAACAAGTGCCTTTACTAGTTATATTATTTATTTATTGAATTTTAAATGAATTCAAACTTGCACACAATATTCAAACTTTATGGATGATAACTTTCATATCCATAAAGTATGCTCATACCTCACATTAGGGGGGGAATAACCAGACGCCTCCCGACTACGATACCATCACGATATTTATGCCACAATACGATATTATTGTGATTTTAAACATATTGCAATATTTTGCAATATATTGCAATTTATAACCTTTTTTCCAACTTCTACTTTTTCCCAGATTTAAATGACGTCCCCAAAAGGAAACGTTGTCAACATCTGTTTCATCTAAAAACATGCATTTCTCTGTTTGTTCATATCGCTTCAATTTTATTGTTGAAAAATGATATTGTCAAGCAGAAATACTGACCAACACATATATAAAAAGATCCATACTTGGCGCCTGTGCATCGACACAGCACAGACACTGAAAGTATTGCGATACTACGCTGTATCGATTTTCCCCCCGCCCTTACCTCACACGATAATGTCTCTCATTGGGCCTGCCCTCTTCCTTGATCAAATTGTTCGCCTTCTTCTAAATTATTAAAAACCCGAGACCACATACTTTGGTGTTGCTCCATTACATCTGAGACCATGAGGTGCTGGCGAGATACGCTCAGACATTCTGTCCAACGGGCGACCGGGAATCCGCTGCGTGACATTGGATAACAGTGTTTGGTGCACATGACAGAGTGCATCGTGAATGCTACCGAGCTGAACCAAACTCGCACCGGGTCTACCGGACTACAGGTGTGAAAGCGCCCTCAGGATCATTAAAGTAGTTAATGATACTGTAGTAAGAACTCAGTATATTTCTCTTTACCCTTCAAATCAAACTGAAAATTGAAATTTCTATGAATGGCCACACCCTTTTTCCCTTTCAACAAGCCTGCATGCTGTTGCTGTTAACTGTTGGGACTTAAGCTGTCTCTTAAAAACGTTCAACGTTTAAGAAAACCAGTCGTGCTGTTGAGATTGTATTCCACTCAGAAAGGGAACTGGCTAGTTAGCCTACCTTGCTAAAGTTAGCCAATTCACTTAGCCCTGATTCCCACTTGATGTTACTTTTTGTTCATTTTTTTCAAAACCTGCAGAGTCACTTGTTGTTGTTCATCTTGCTTTATAGAAATAGAAAGGAAGGTGGTGTTCAGCTGTCTCGGTCATGAGTCCAGTCGTAGGGAATTGTCTAAATCAACCTGTAACCTCAGCACTCACACGCATGTTACCAGCCCATTATATTCTATGGAACTGAGGTGATATGGTACAATAACATATAGTCTGTGACTGGAGAAAACTAAAAGATACTTGTCCTTGAAATTAGAATTTATTTTTCATTTTTCTAGCAAAAATAGGCGCATTTCATTTCAGTATGACTTCAATTCTAGTTTCAGGCCCACTCAACAAAAAAGGATTCTGGTAAATAGTTAGCTACTGCTATCCAAAATATGGGCTGACCAGAGCAGCGATGAAGTGTAGCTCATGTAAGAACAAAAACAGGAGTGAATTGCATTTTGGAATCTATTTATAAACCCAGAGCTGAGAAACAGACCCGCTCCCAAAGGGAAGACAGGCTCGGCGTTAGTGTCTGTTTTATGTGCTGAAGGAGCCACAGCAGAAAACCCCGATACGTTTTATGGGTTTAAAAAAATGTGAAAACATTTCCTGCAAGGAAACGAAAAGGGGAGCGTGGTTCTGGATGCTACGGAGAGATTATGTAAGGAGGACCAAACTAAAATGGGACATTACAGTGTTGCTATTACAAAGGTTTTGAATGGGATACAATACTGATAGTTTAGTTCTGGCCTGACCCAATCAAGCAAAAAAATACCATGCAATCATGCAAATTCAATATTTATGAGTCTTATGAGATTTATTAGTAGTAGTTGCATTTAAGAAATATGACTATCCAGGTACAATTCAGGCGCTTTAACATATGTAAGTGTCTTACTGGGTCTAGGGCTACGTTTAGACTGCAGACCTTGAGGCTCATTACGATTTTTTTCCCAGATCTGACTTTTACAACGTCATGCAAAATAAACCCATGGACGTGTTAGAGAACCAAGGAGATGTAATTGTAATGTCGTGCTAGCAGCTATCGATAGCTACTAGCCGATAAATGGCAGTTCGGGAACAGAGACTTTAATAACGTTAAATCCACGTTACAGCATCCAGCACTCGGATGTATCAAGCGATAATACCAATGATGAATCACAACCATTATATCCATTATTACAGCTACAGGACCTCAGGAGAACCGTCATATGTGCCTGCAGCGGGGCGGCTCAGCGGGGCGCAGTCACATGGGTTTGCTCGCATTCATTAAGCATGTTCATAATGCTTAGTCAAAGCTATGGTGTGTAGTTTCTGTCTGCCCCATTAATCGACAAAAAGTTTTTAAAAATCGTTGAAAAAAAAAAGAGCGGAAAGCAAAAATGAAGGGGAAAGGGACAAAAATGTAGAAAAACTGCATGAATCTCTGAAAAAGGTATGTTTGTCAAAATGTTGCTTAAAAATGAAAAGGGCGTTGCTGTTTTGTTATCGCGATCGTTCCAGACCTCTGACCTAAATAAGAATTTTTGCAGATCGTTGAGTGATGCGTTTGAGAAGCCCTGCTCTAGCATTAATTCTGATCCAACTGTCCAGACCTGTAATGGATTGGACCACATGTAGAAGTGGCCCAAATCCGAACTGGAATAGATCAGATGTCATGTTATTCAGGCTTTTTAAATGTCATGATAAAATCATACATGAGCAAAAACTAGAATCAGATTTGGGTCACTGTTGCCTGCAGTCTAACGTAGCCTAAGAGCCCCCAACTGCTGCAATTTCTGCCACTATGCCATCATGCATTACAGCCTCAGTCTTTCACCAGTTGCCAGCAGCATTCAACAAATGCAAGCAGACTCGGGGCACTGCTAACACAAGCCTGCACCAAATTCAATCAACTTTTATGACTTCCACCTACTCTCGGTTCCTCATTCACTCGGCTTGGTCTAACCAAACATTATTCCCCCAAGCGCCACTGTTCCCTCCTCTCTGCAGTTAGACGTAGGTCTGTGTGGTTTACTGACAGTGGAAGACTTTTTCTGGAAGCAGCAACTTCAACACATCAACCCCAGGTTAATATTCACTCTAAATACATGTATAATACCATGTAAATACACTGCCTTTCAGCTTAAACACACACTAATCTTTTGAGTTGTGTTCATGGGCACTGCTGTGGTGTAAATGGCACACTTTGTTTTCTGTGGGGACAATAAATTCAACTCGTTGACACGCTATTCACTCCAATGCAGACAGTGTGTGTGTGTGTGTGTGTGTGTGTGTGTGCGTGTGCGTGTGCGTGTCTACTGTGGGTGGTGGGGGTGAAGTAAAGCTCACACACATCGTGCCAAACTCTTGTCCTCATTTTAACATCCTCCCCTCCTGTTGTCCTCAAAAACAACAAAAAACCGCTTCAGCATATGGCTGCTTCATTCTTCTTCTCTTTTCTAGACAGTTAACATATTCTGTCGGCTTCACAAAGACTCTTAGAGCCCTGATTTTGGTATGAAAACACTTCAGATAGACTGTTTCACACACACATTTCCAGACAAAACACTGTTAAAATTCATGCTCCAGACAGATAAGCTTTACTGTACCTGGGGTGTAGTTCAGATCTTTTCCAGTCGGTATAGTCTGCTTTGGCCGGTTTTCTCTCTCTGTGCTAGTGTGTGCGTCCCTCAGGCTGCTAAGGATTGGAATATTGTGTGTCGCTGTGTGTGTGTCTGTGGGTGTACTAAACAAAATGAGAGAGCGAGAGAGCGAGAGAGCGAGAGATGCAGTCTTTCTCTCTCTACTGTATCTCTCTTTCTCTATCTCCCTCCCCTTGCTGATGATAAACAGAGAGCACGTGGCTTCACCAATGATGCAGCACGCTGAAGATCACAGCACCCAGAAGTAAGGTGGGGAACGAAGTGACAAAGGAGGAGAAGAAGGGAGAAAAAAGGACTTGCCGAAAAGGAAAACAAAGGAGGCAAGTTGAGGAGAGGAGACAAGCAAAGGAAAAGGAAAGAGTTGAGTCTGGCTTAAAAGAGCTGTGTGCGTTCGTGTTCATCTTGTTAGTCAGGACACTGCAGCTCTGAGTTGGCGAAGGCTTTGAAGGCTTTTCTCTCATGCTTTTTAGAAAAAAGTAAAAATTTAAATAAATTCATTCAAATGTGAAAGGAAATATCCTCATCTGAGCATCTAATTTTGACACGAAATGACTCCATATCAGCTCACAGATGTCCTCACACCACACACACACACACACACATGGGCATACCAACACAACAGCCCGCTGGCAACCAGAAGAGCTTTGTTGACTGGTTAAGCTACCGTCAAAAGAACGGACCATGTTTGGGCAACTGGGGCATGAAATGATGGTAACACTGATCGCTGATAGCAGCATCATCCATGTGGCTCAGTTATCTCACTGACTTGAGCAATCCATAACAAAGCATTGGCAGAGACTGCATTGAATAAACTATGTGTTATGGAGGAGATATTTTATGCCTCTGTTGTTGTCTTGGTTCCCTGCCCTGCCACCACGTGTGTGTGAGAGTGGTCGGTGTCCTGGATGTTCCCAACTCGTTCTCACTCCCAGCTCGAAATACTGAAGCTTGGTCTGTAGCTCTCAGAGTCATAAGATACCGACACAAAAATCCCCATTTAGCGTCCATACGGGACGCACCGGGCAGAGCAGCAGCCGGCCGCGCGGCGCTGTAAGAGGACGTAGTCTTAAGAGAGACAAAGATAGCGAGTAATGTGAAAGGCCAACATTTTGTGTTGGGAGGTTGGTTGGCGGGGTCGATGAGTCAAACCCACAGGAATCACCAAGGAGACCGGGGACCATGTCCTGTTCTTGTCCTGCGTGTCTCTCATCCGTCCAGACCCAGAAGGGTCTAGAAGGACACCTAGAGTCCCAATCGTCTACACGCGACGCTAAAGGAGACTTTTTTGCATCAATAACAACGACGCGAGGTGAGTGACAATGTGTTGATGTGCCATGTTCTCACAATGCAGGAGGTTAGCTAGCGGTTAGAAATGGCGGTTTGCTGGTGTGCACTGGCTCATGGGATTGACCAATCATTGACGTACACTTGCGTTTGGACCAATCCCTTTACAAAGATGCTGTTGAGATGGAAGTACCTATTGTAATAAAAAAGTTTGGTTCTTAGAACAATGAAAATGTAATATGCAATGCAATAACTTTGACAAAAAGCTACTTTATGGTTCTATGCTAACTTAAAGGACAATTCCGTAGCAAAATGAACATAGGGATTAATAACACATGGGTGCCGAGTCGGCCGTCTCTGGGATAACTTTTCATGCTAATCAAATGTGACCAGTTTTAGCGCAAACCGCTAATTAGCTTATAACGCTAGTCATCGGGGCACGGGTCGAACGACTGGTCATGACTGTTTTCCCAAGATGGCGCCTGAACAATCCTGGAAATGAAACTTCATTGATATTACTTTTGCACAGTCCAAATGCACATGCAATAAAAAGAAACTAGATTAATAGTTGATTGTGTTGTTTGCCATCCTAGTACGTTTCGTAACGTGCATGTGAAACCTATTTTTCAAAGTTGTGGAAACTCAGCCCAGTCTTTGTTTCAAGCGAGCCATCTATCCATCTGTTCATCCATCCATCTGTTCATCCATCCATCCATCCATCCATCCATCCATCCCCCCGTCCCTGCCCTGTACTTATTTCTTTTTTTCTCATGGACAGTGTGACCTACTTAGCACACAACAGTCTGACTGACTACACAGCAGCTCACCCAAAACCCTCTCTGCTGTCTAACTCGTCTTGATCAAACAGCATCTAATAACAGTGCTGGAGTTGAATCTAAATCAAATGGATTAGATTTAAATAGATGTATGGCTCAACCCTTCATTGAATAAGCATATGCTGTACCATGTTATTGAGCATTTAATATGATTTGGATAGAATTGTCAATAGCATATCTGTGTCACGTTATATATATGTATCAAACATTGTCACGCACATATTTAGAGCATTTTGTTCAATAATTACATGGCTATCCTTGAAGCTTCCAGGTTTATACATTTGGTGATAACGGTGAAGGGGGTTACCGAGAGTAATCACTTTCCATTTGGTTAGCTGTGGCCAGTTACAGGTATAGGTATAAAGATTCTGTTTTCCCAGAAAAATTGTTTTTATATACAGCAATGACAAATAGGTTACTGCTGTTTATGGGATCGATATAGAGAGGAATGAGATGTCAGCATTGAATGCATGTGTGGCGCTGTTATGAAGCATCAAGTGATACTGTCATTGGCTTAGTGACTTCTGTGAGTCAGTGCTTTGGACTAGGCCTCTCCAACTCTGGCCTGTCAGGATGGCAGAGGGAGTCAGGGAGCTGGAACATCGCGATTAGGAAGTGATGGTCAACCCGTTCTGTACTACTGATGCTTGGTCAGTGCCTCTCAGTGACAGATACAGACGCAAAATCACCCTTTAGCGTCTGTATGGGACCTGTAAGATGACATAGTATTAAGAGCGACAAAGGACTTTCACCCAAGAGACCGGGGTTTGTGTCCCGTTCTTGTCCCGTGTTTTAGAATACCACCCACAATATTTTCCTAAATCTGAAAAAGTGTCCCGTTCTTGTGTCGCATGTCAGTTAAATTTACGTCCCGACCCATAATTTCAAAAACTGATGCCAAGAGTCGTTGCCAAGCGCATCCAAATATGACGCCAAAGAGCTAGAGACACGTCCCAAATTATCAAATAATGACGCCAAGGGTCCCAACCCAGAGCGTCAAAAAGCCCCTGTACAAATGAAATGCACGAGAGTCTGGAAGGACCAGGCTATCTCCAAAACACTTATCTCACATTAAAAATTAACAATATTTTGATGGCCCCCCTGCAGTAACTCTAAGGATCCCTAAAGGGCCCTGGACCCCCTGTTGAAGATCTCTGCTTTAGAGTGTCAATGCATATGAAATAAAATTGTGACTATTCCTGTAAGATAGATTACAAGTCTGAGGAACGATAGATGAGAAGCTGCCATGAACCCTCTGACGACCGGCAGCAGCTTTCTCTGACATGTTTGGATCAATCATTTCATATCTGTTGACATTTGTCACAATCTTTTAGATCAAAGTCTACTAATTGTCTCGTTCGGCTGCCTGGCAAATCACAGCACGGCTTTTCTCTCACAAGAGAACCGTTTCCCCACCATCACACTCACCCACAGTGATTCAATGTGACAGTTATGGAATGTGAATTAAAACATCATTAACACACTACCAAATATAACACAGTCCAGTCTACTGAAAAACATATTACTCATCCAAAGACAAGTATACATCTGAGCCAGAAATCCATCTTTGCATCTTTGGTATTTTGTTTGTTGTGGGATTAAAAATCAGTCAGGCTTTGGGCCTTCAGGTCTCATTCCAGGCCTAGTAGCTCGCCAGACCTGATCCTACCATGCCACCCAAAGGAAACTCCAACAACACTCAGAGGACACCATGTCTGTGGCTCAGGTGCGTGAATTACTTAAACAACCGAAAGACTTTTATGAAACTGTTATTGAACAACAGGAGAGAACTTTCAAATCCAGTGATGACATTCTTGTGAATTCCTCTAATAAACGAGTGGGTGAGCTGCTGAGAGAAGTCAATGATCTCAGAGTCAGTCTGGAATTTACCCAAAAGGAATTTTATGTCTTAAAAAACTTCTGTCAGACACGGGGTGACGCCTGCAAAGACTAGCCTGAATCTGTTAGCATAATGATTTTGACAACCTGGAAAATATCACCATTATGAGAAAACCCAAAGTGGAATTTTTCATTGGATTTTTTGGCTTTGTGGACTTTGAGAGTGTGGAATTTGAGTGTTTTGATCATTTTTGTGTTAAATATATGACTTTTGTGTGTTTGTGTTGATTTTTGCTGGGCTTATCTTGAGGTCATTCATTGTGTATAGGATGTACATTTTAATATGTGCATGATTGTGTGGTTTGATTTTATATCCCAACAATCTACAAATGACTTGTACCTAACTTAGACTATCTTAGATGTCAGGAGAGAGACCTGGCTGGCACCCCTCCACTAAATAAACGTTCTCAAAACAGATAAAAACAAAGTCAAACTGTCTCAGTACGGTATAGAAAGACAGCCATACAACTAACAGTGTTTTTAGTCTGTTGACCTCTATATAATCTGTGTTATTTTATGTTTTCCAAAGTTCCACCACATGGCTTAGACAACCCACCCTGGACTCAAAACCCGTACCCACCAACAAATCATGACAATCATTTATAGCTGTTCTTTAAAAAGAGTAAACCCTAAACACACAAATACAGTATAGACAGGGATTTAAACTTACATGTCTGTCCCCAATGTCCATTCCCATTGATCCTGTCTAAAGCCCTCTTAGTGCACTAATGCCACAGGAGCCCTGAGTGTGTCTACTGCCACAGACAGACAGACAGACAGGCTGACTCCCCCCCCCCCGGGACGACTGAGCTGCTGTCATTATTATTATCAATATTCTGACTCATTGCCTGTTATGCCTTAAATTGGCTTCTGGATTTCTTTAAGTGTGAGTGTGTGTTTGTGTGTGATACAGAGATCCAGTACACGGTATTAAATGAGGTAGGGACGAAGGACGGAGAGAGGGGGGGGGGGGGGGGGGCGGCAGTATATATTTTAAATGGAAACGTACAGACGGAACCAGGCATTTTTTGTCATCCATAGAACAGACAGGGAGTTAGCATTGAATGCCCTGCAGCATAAAGAGACCATAATATGATTATGATTTCATATATCATTTTATGATATATGATCTCAGAGGGATGATACGGTTTATTCATTAAAAGAGTACTCTATTGATTTAACTTGCACTGCTATGACATTGTTGCAGTGCACCGACGGTGATGAAAACAGCAGAGCTTTGAGGTCTTATGTAAGATATGGGAATGTATTTGTGTATCGTTATGATAATATCACTAGTTGGCGGGGCCTATTTCGCCCCTGGCTGACCGTAGCAGATCAGAACACTGGATCTGGATTAAATTCCAGTTGGTTACCAACTGGAAGCTAATTATGGTCAATGTTTATATGCTGTGTGTGTAACTTTATTTTACAGGTTTGTAATTTCTCACAAATTTTTCAATACATCCATTGAAGGTTTCCTGGAAAGAGCTATCTAATTTGACACTGATCATTTACTGGAAACGTTGTTTTCCATTAACATTACATTTTTTAATTTTTAGAGAACTCTCATTGGTTAGACTACACTTATAATCAAATTAAATAATTTGAGGTGTACCCATTCAACCCTATGTACATTTCCCATATGATTACTAGCTAAACATCATTTCATCATCATTATCATTTCTTTCTAAAACAAAATTATTGTTGACAGCTCACTGGCGTTCAATGCTGAATCATAAATTGGCCTTTAAACGCTACTTATAACTTTACGTGGTGGTGTTACTGGTGCGGACTACCGAAGGCTTGTGGACAGTACTGCTGTCTTTACTTAGAATTCCTCATGGGGGGGGGGGGGGGGGTTACAGAAACTACTCACTATAATGTTAGGTCTTGTTGACTGGTTTAGCTTATATCATTAATAGTCTATAGGAGAAGGATGCATCCGCAATCTCATCAGCTCTATTTCACTTTTTTTCAATTCAATTCAATTCAGTTTTATTTACATAGCGCCAATCACAACAGTTATCTCCCGGTCTTTTCATAAAGAGCAGGTCTAGACCAGACTCTGGGATGTTATTTCCAGAAACCCAACAGTTCACCAAGAGACAGCACTAGCCACAGAGGCAAGGAAACACGTCCTTTAAGAGGCAGAACCGGGAGCAGAACCATGGCTCAGGGTGGGGGGGTATCTGCAACTAAGGGATGGTTCAGGACTCTCCTGAGCCAGCCCTAACTATACGTTTATCAAAGACGAAAGTCTTAAGGCCTTCTCTTAAATGTGGAGCCGGCGGCTACCTCCTGAACCCA
>NW_022605151.1:0-14087 GCF_008692095.1 Etheostoma spectabile | reverse complement strand
AAAAAGTGGCAGGTGAATGTTGAATTTAGAGTAAACTGTAAAAAAATCCTGGTATTGGTTTAAATAAAACATTATGTAGTGATGATAGAATATCCCTAAATAACCTTAAGACTGCTGGTGTTATACTATGGTGCTTTTTTCTATATGGGTAAAACCTACTTGCCTGTCTAGGGTCAACACACTACTTAATAACAGACTGCACCCTGCAAAAATCACCATGCATTTCTAAAGTCCATCTGGAAAGATTCACAGTATAGATTTCACTTTGTGGCAGGGTGGTCGGTGGCCGCATTTTCTTACATAATACTGTTGTTACCTGAGGTATATTATTTTAATCCTTATTACACACCAATTGTCACGGGCAGCAGAGAGTTATTTATCACTAACTCCTTCTTGGTTTCTTTAATGGGTGGATGTGAATATGATTGTGTGGGTGTCACTCAATGACACCCACCTTTGTCCTATATCTGGTGCACAGATAGGACAAATGTCCTTTGGGATTCAACATAAAATATATCATAAAACGAGGGCAATAGGACTTGTATGATTCCCAGACACCAAAATAAAGTCTGCAACTAGCGACTTGATTTTTTTCTTCTAAATATTTTGATAAGTTTATTGCGTCTGATTGTATTTCCAAACATGAGGTTCTAACGTGTTTACCTTAGTTTTGAAAGACTTCTCCACAGCTCAATACAAGACCCACAGTCCTTAAATTTAAAACTTAAAAATACTAGAATCAGACAATAACATATAGTATTTAAATAGAACATGGAGTCCTCAAATGTGATAGCTCTGAGCGAAAGGGTTTATGTTGGATATTGACTATACTTGTTATTAATTAGCAAAGGGAACTTTGGTCCTATTTCTTTCTACTGCATATGCACATGTTTTGTCTTTGTACAACATAACTTCCACTTTACAAGAAGAAAAAGGGACTGACTGCAATGCTAATTTCAAACAGTTTGGTTGGGCACCTCAATTGGCAATATAAAAAAAGCTTCAAAAACTACAATGCATTTGATATTATATCAATGCTATTGATGGGGAATTGGTTATAGCTGCAGTCCAGATGTGATTGGGTTATCTGAGTTATGTAATCGTCACCCGTCCTGTTACCCTGCCTGCATCAGCGTCAGGTCGCGTCCTCCACCAGGTGATACTATTTAACTGATCCTACCCCGGGGACGGAATCAGGGACAGCCACATATGTCACTCAAGAGAGACGTTGTCTCGCCATGTGGCTCACTACAACAATTTCAATGTAATTTATTTTTACGACATTTTATCTAGTGTTTATTTTATAACAATATAGGGCCCGTAAGAAGACTGAACACAAGCATCGAGTCAGTGGTTGACATGTGCATTAGCTCCGGTCCAGTCCAGTCCATTGCAGTGCTGAGCCCTTAAGCCACGTTCAACCCCCCCACTGAGCTGGTTGTTCACAAACTACTGGTCACTGCTAGGGGAAGGGAAGACCGGGAAGGTAGGATGGATCAAAATTTGGAACCAAAATGAGAATGTTTTGCTGTTTTATTGCAGACGTGTGTTGTTGTTCTCCCAAAAGCAGCGGGTGCAAACATTGGAGCCGTGTGCATACCTTAATCTGCTGTCAATGTGTCCACAGGAATTAGTAGGCTACGGTAGTTGTCATCATTAACTGCATTTTATAATACATTGTACGTGGAATTGTAGTTGCTGATTGGTTACTTTGCACACGTTGTTTGATAGTTGAAAGTATTTTTAAGAAATGCGATTACCTCATTTGTATTGAGGATAGCCTGCCTGGGTTCTGCAGATGTCTTGTTTCAGCCTGCCACATGATCCATGTGATCAGGGTTCGAATGACAGCCTACCTCGTATATCAGTGATTTGGTGCAAGTAACTTAGTGCATAATTTCAGCCAAAAGTAATGTAAAATTATTATTATTATTATTATTATTATTATATATTATTATTAGTAGGAAGTTGTTTCAATGAGATTTAACTTGGCAGCAGTGATTTTTTATTTATTTTTTTCTGACAGGGGTGTCAACTTAAATTGGCCACACTGAAAAAATGAGAACCATATCAAAGGCAGGGCAGGACATGTATAGTTTGTGATGTGCTTTATTTAAAAAAAAAAAGTAAACTATTTTGACTATATTACTGCATGCCTCATATAGCCTTCTCACTTACAATTGGTCCACATAAAGCCTTCATTGAATTAAGCAAATCAAGCAAAACAATGGTTACATTTTTAAAGGCTACCACAAAGCTGACTCATAATACTATTTCACAGGCCTGGATGGAAACTCACTGGCGTGTGGGAATTTATGACTTATGCTTAAAGTCAACAATCTGCCAAATTCAGATGGGAGAGTCTTTTGCATAATTGCAGTTTGAAAAACAGTTTCCCGTTTTTTGGTTTTGGTGAGATTTTGCGTGACCAAAATTATTGTAAACCTAAAATTGATACCCGGGTCGGATCAAGATTTGCGATGCTCCTGGTTTGGCCCGTGGGCCTTGAGTTTACACATGTGCTCTAGGACTTCATTTTACAGCAGCACTGTAACATGAACAATAATTGTCATGAGCATGCAGGACATTCATTACATGGTATATCTGATTAGAAGAGAGTATAATGGCATGTGATTTCATGTTGTGGCATTTGGATCAGAGTCCCTCATGGAGGTCGCTGCAGAATCATTGTTTGTAATCTACTTATTGATTCACTCCGCTAGGACTTATTGCTTGTGTCCCATTAAGGTGTCAAGGGGCTCATGATCCAGCACATTGCTGAAGCCTTTTAAGATATGTCTGTCATGAATGGAACGCTGTGGCATGCTGTTTGAACGTCGATGCAGTCCCTTATCTAAGAAGAAAATGGCAATTCAGCAGTTTTGCTTTGCTTGAACATGTTGCATCTTATTGGCAAGCTATAGTTGTTTCAGTGAAAACAGCAATCAGCTGGCCTGTATTTCTGCCAGATGTGGCCAGAAAAGTCATTTATCATTGAAATGTGTATGTTTTGGTGTTTGTGTGTATGTGTGTTTCGGGTCAAAATATCCCCCTAAAGCTAAATCCCCCTACCTTGCCCTTTGTTCCCATTCATCTTCATCAGCTCCAAATGTTTGCACTTTTGAGTCCTTAAAGTATTAATACCAGCCAGGCCTGTGCTGTACAAACGATCAAGCATTTGAAAAAACATGGACTTTGGCCACTGGGTGTATTACTGTATTACTTTTTTTTTAACTATCATGAAAATGCACAGTTGAACCGAACTGAAACGGCCTGTAATAAACCTCAGTGGGTCACCAAACGCAACAGTACGTTTTTGCTAAAATAAGTTGGAACAGATCACTTTCAATGCAACACTCCATTTGTTTTACTCTCAGGTCACAGGGTTTTGTCCCCACCATGGACAGTATGCTAGAGAATCTGTCAAAAACTGTAAGTGGTCAAGCATGCTTCTTCTCATTCATCTCCTCCTGTTTGTTTACATTGCCAAAATTGAGGCACAGTGTAAAATATTTTATGCTGAAACACATCGTGTTGTGTTTTCATTTAAAACGCATGCAACTTTACAACCCTTTGTTGTGTAATGGAACCCTGGTTTTGGATTTTGTAGGAGTTTATCAGCATTTGTGTTCGTGATCCAAGGCTTCATAAAGATCACCTCTGGCAGACACATCTCGACTACGAGATTTGTTTACAAGTAAGTGCCACTTGGGAGAAAACAGTCTTTTTTTGGGTCAGTTTCACTTCATGTAATACGTGTTCTGAATTACTGTCTCTCTTTGAAGACCAATAGCATGTGTTTTCGAAAGAAGACTTCCTGTGTAAGGCGGCGTTACAGTGAGTTTGTTTGGCTGCGTGACGGTCTGGAACAGAATGCTCCGATCATGTATGTCAACAAGTTCATACCTTAGATTCATATCATTTGATGTGTTGGCTTAGTTCAATGAATCAAATTTCCATTGCATCTGACTTTAATTGATCATGCAATGCTTTTTCTCAAAGTGAATTTTCCTAAGTTATTCTCTGTCCAGGGAGTTGCCCAACTTGCCGCCCAGGAACCTGTTCTTCAGTCCGGGGAACAAAGAGCAGGTCTTGCAGAGGATGAAGGGCTTCCAGGAGTTTTTAGAAAAGTGAGTTGATATACAGTTAAAGCAATGGCAGCAAGGCTGTAAAGAATTAATCTTTTTAGATGTCTACTTTCACTGGTTGACATGCCATTAATATCCTTTTTTCTCTAGTGTTGTTCAAATACCTTTGTTGTTATCGGATAGTCGACTCCACCTGTTCCTGCAGTCAGACCTCAGCGTCACAAAGATGGCAAAGTGTGCGTCTGGTAAGACCAGGTACACAGTGGCTGAAGCCATACAGCGTTCCGGCAGCGGTTGCATCAGCAGACTAGAAGACAAGGCCTCCTTTGACTCTGACTGTGAAAGGTACCAGCTTGGACAGAATATTTTACATGTTTTTTGAACATTTTCAGTATGTAATGCTGAAATTACCCCTCCATCCCGTTTCCTCCCACAGCAGCTGTTCTTCGTCAGGCTTGGGAGGAAGTGTGGACACTCCAGTGCGATGAAGCCCCGCCCCCTTCCTCGAGATACTCCATGGAGCTCTTGATTTTCTTAACTTTCCTTCCAAAGAACATGTTTTACCATTCATTATTCCCCTAGACATTTGTGTTTTAATAATGTGCTTTAGTTTTCTCTTAAAGCAAAACCATAGTAATTTAATTCAGTGTGTCTTGTAAAAAAGATCAAGTTTTATGTATACATTTTTATTTGCACTGAAGCTGTACGGAGGTTAGCAGGGATTGTGAGTTTTAGAAAAATTTGAATACTTTTATGTTAATGGATGAAATAAATGTAAATTAAACAATGGATGAGACATTGGTTTAAAGGAGGGGAACAAGCTTGCTTATTGACTATTTTGTATAATATGGAAATGAATTTGGCCAGCATGTGTCTTTTGTCTTTGCTGACCTTGACATGCAAGTGTTGAATTCAGTGCAACAGTCATGCATTGTTGTAACAGCCCAGTAGAGGGAGTGTAGACATCATATAGGACCTCAAACTACTGAGGATCAGCAGGGGGATGTAAGTCTACAATACTGGTAAAGTTGACTCAGACTTGATTACCACTATAGTTGATTGTGTGCTGATTCTTTTGTAAATCTTTTTAAACCATTGTTGGTGCAAGACTATAGCATGCAATGAGTTGCCCTTAGTCTAAAATAGTGATCAATTCCATATTAAGCTGCGCTGGGTATGATAAATGTTTGTCTGTGTACTCTTATGGTGGTTATTTATAATTGTTCAAAATTGTCAATGTGGCTCTGGGACAGGGAAATGGAACCGATAAACCTTCAGTGTGCAAAAGTCTTCATGAAGGTTAGGTTTACTACTTGTTTAAACGGTTAGAGGTTTTACTGAGGCCTTTTAAGAAAAACAAATCTAACCTCAATGTTGAATCAAAACCTTCACTTTTCAACAAGAACTGAACATTCCAACCTTCTGAAGGCAGAGGGTTGTTTTGGACTGCATTCATTTTAGATAAGTGCATCTAATGAACTTGTAACATTGTATGTAACAAACCACAGTATCGAGCTGAAATCTTCCGTAGTGCCCTTACAGCCCTCTACAATGTGAAATCTCACTATTGTAGGTAGGGTTAATGATAGTACCATACTCCATACCAAGTATGTGCATGTACAATTTTAAGTGTCTTCAGTGTTGTGATGTTGATGACAAGAGGTCCAGTGCTGGTCACATTCATCCTGGTGTCACTTCTGTCCCGTGAGCTAGTCTAATTAAGGAAGACTGCAAAAATAATTTAACTATACACACTACTCTTGGGAATCACCTGCAAGAAATGTGTGCGTGAGATGGGGAGAGGGCAGTAAATTGAAAGCTGATGAAAGAAGCAAAGGCTCATTAAAGGAGACAGCAGCTGTCCTCATCACCCTCCCTCCACCAACTGCTGGACTGACATGGGCTGGCCCCTGCCTCTGTCCTCTCCTTCCCTGGATGGTGCTGTCCCCCTGTGCGCACAAGCCATAATGAAGCTGTCAATGACTTCACACACCAGCCATGAGCTGCATTCACATGCAAAAACAGAACCAGACACATACATACGCATAGTGGCGTGTCGGAAAAACACACACGCACACGCACACCACACACACACTGGTGTGCACTGGTGGGAAAGCTGTGGATGAATGAACATTTTTTCTCTTTCCTCATCTACTGTCATTTTTGGAGTCCCACTGGTTTGTGGTTGGAGCTCTCGATCTCTGGTGACCTTATCAAAGTACCCCAATGACAGCTATGCAGCATGACACACATGGACTGTTTGGTTCAGAGCCAGTCAATTTTCTGACAAAATGAAATGCAACAGCAAGTGGTGGCATCTTGTGTATGCGTGTTTGTGTGTGTGCATGCACGCATCTGCCTTTTTTATAGCGGACAACATGTAGCATTTGGATATTGAGTATTCACGGTACATGTCTATTTCAGCTCAGTAATTTATAACTCAATTTCCAGTGTGCATTGATGCGCTTCATACCTCCAAAACACCAAACAAAGCCCAAACCCAATTGTATTTCAAAGCAATTAGGGTGTCCACTGAGTTGTGAACGGTGCACGTTGCGGTGGCTCTGGGCCCATGTGATATTTTTAATTGTTAATTTTCTGTCACATTAGTCAACTTCAGTGCCTATGGACAGGTGACCGAGCTCCTGTAGGGAACACATAAAATGAGACAGAACATATTCTCAGTTTTTTTTGATGCGGAAGTTGATGGTATTTTATGAGCGGGGGGGGGGGGGGGGGGGGAGATTCCGCTGTAGTTAAATGATGAGATGGTATATCATATTTACAGTTGCTTTATGGTTAGAACCTTTCATGCTTTTCAATATGCGTAGAGGCCGTCAATATAGTATAGGTTTATGAGTCTAAATGATTAGCTCATTTAGACTTTCACCTGAAGCCACCACAGGGAATGGCTCACTTTCTTGACCCTACTGAAGCCAACAATGGCAAAATCCATAAGAGCAATTATCCTGTGTAAGTCTCACCTAACCTTTGCCTATTTTTTGCACCCATAGTGTCTTTCTTTTCTCATCTTCCTCTTCACTCTCTCTTTATTTCTCTCTGTCCCTGTCTTCCCCCACCTCATCACTCTCTGTAGACCGCTAAGTTAATAACCTGTTCTCTTTTGTAGTTTTGCTCTTTTCTGGCGCTGCAAGCCCGGCTCACTGAACCTCAGCTGTCTAATGGTTGAGGAAGGAGGCCTGGGTCTGACCTGGCAGCCAGCTCCTCTTCCTCTCTACTCTCTCTTTGCGCGAGGCAAGGAGGGGTCAAAGGTGACAACTTGCATTGTATTGTGATATTACCTCTAAAGTGCTATTGCATGGAGCGTCATTAAAAGTCGATGCATCTCCTTTCTTGTCCCAACCCACAACCGCACGCCTAAAACACACACACTCATTTCACACGCACTCCGCACATTGCCAGCCATTTAACAGCTAAATACGACACGTGTGCAGATAAATGTCACAGGGCCATCTATCTGCGAGAGTTAAAAGTCAGCTAATGGAGATGACATATTAGCGGCCCAAATGACTGCCATAAAAACTCCCTCCATACCTGGAGCGCTTCCCGGCCACTGTGACTGCAACAGGATATGGCATCGGCACTGCAACTATCTGTCTGCAGAAAGATGAAGAGGAATGGATGGTGATGTCATATCTAGATGGAGGTCTTTTGATTCAATATATTCTACGGGGGTCCAGGTCTCTGAAGCAGTGAGTGGGGATGAAGATAGATGTAGCATATTTACTGAGAGCCACAGTGTAATGCGTATTACACACACTCTACATAACACTTCTGATGTAATGCTGACGACCTCTCACCTTTGACCTCTCATGGAGTAGTTGGTCAGAAATGTAAGCCAATGTCTGTTTATCAATAGCAAAGCTGCCAATGCAATCAATACCACCCTCCAATCCTACTTGAAGATCCTCCACAGGTACGTGTGAGGTATGCTCACCTCCTCTCCTCCCTTCATCCCTCCTATCTCTTTATTAATTACCCTTCTCCATCCATGTGTGTCTTTCTCTCTCTGAGTGAATGGAGCAGTTGTAATTGCTTCTCTCTGGAGCAGTTAGAAGCGGCACAAAGGAACCGTATAGAGACCACATTTGCATTCAAGATGAGCTGAGATGGAGAGGAGGGAGGGAGCACTGCCCTCTGCCCAGTACTAACTCTCTCTCTCTCTTCTCTCTCTCTCTCTCCTCTCTCTCTCTCTTTCTTTTCTCCTTCCTGCCTCCTTGTCTCATCTATTGTCTCCCTCTCTCCATCCTTCCTCCACCTTATCTACTCCCACAACCCCCACCTCATCCCCTTTCGCAGCATGGCTCCCTTGCATTGTCTTTCCAGAGAGTTCCAAGGTCGATGGGAGCTTGCTCATCAGAGCAGGGTATTGTACACTTAGTGCTGCCATGGACGAGCTCATTTGTATACGTGAGTGTGTGCGTGATCCTGGAGGGGTGTGTGTGTGTGTGTGTGTGTGTGTGTGTGTGGTGTGTGTGTGTGTGTGTGTGTTTTGCATGTCCCGAGGCCGCATATGTGAGCATATGTGTAGAAAAGGGTCTTGTATGTGGGTGTGGGTGTGTGTGTGTGTCAGTATTTCTAATGGCTGGTAAAAAGGGGTGAAGGAGGGGAGGCAGTAATTATAAATCATAAGCTCAGAATTGCAAGAATTTTACAAGCACCAATATCTCACTACCTCTTAGAACTATGCCATCACTCTCACTCACTCCCGTGGAGCTCACACACACACACACACACACACACACAACACACACACACACACACACCACACACAAAAACACACACTACAAACTCCTGAGGGCTCTTCTTTTCCAGCTTGATAAGCATTTTCGTTTGTTTCAGCGTCTTGATCAATACAGGTAAAACGCCAAACCAAGCATAATTAGGTCTGAGATGGCTCCCACTGTGACTGAATTGGCTTCACCTAGGGAGGTGCTTACCATTATCATCATCACTCTATGTGTGTGTGTGCGTCTATGTTCACCACACACAGCGTGATCTAATAGAATTGACAAAGTGCACATCAGGACGTAGAGTAAAGGAGAACACTGAGCTATAAGGTTGATTTTAGCATGTGAGAGAGGTGCCCATTCACCGTGCTTTCACTCACCTCCATCTTCATTCCCGTAATCATTTAGACAACCTTTACAATGCATCTCTGCCAGAAGGTTCATTTCAATATGTTATAGGCCAGCTCAATCATTTTTTATTGTTTATTTACCCAGAACGATACATAAATGGAGACTAGAGAGATCATAAATTGTCCACAATTACCATTATACACAGTGAAGTGATTCTCCTTTGTGCTATAATCCAGGGTGAAAACCTTTTTAAAATCCATCATAGACAGTAAAGACGGACGCATATTTACTCTCACATCCACCCTCATTAATACTAAGAAGAGCCCTGTATATCACTTTTGTGAACTAAATGTATCATTTGATGCCCCAAATGTAAAAGTCCCTGTAGTCGTATCATTTTATCACCTAGGACTTCTGCATCATTTTGCAAATGCTGGTGTACATTTCTTCTTGATATGAAATGTTTCATTTTTTTTATAAATCTCAGAACCTCATTCTTTGCATCAGTCATGAAACAAACTGAAATACTGCAAGAAACACGACTGCTCTTTCAACCTGCCTTTGCACATTTAAATCCAAGGTACCAATTTGTAGATGGCATTTCTACATCCGTTATATCTTTTGCTCTTTCAAAAAAGAAGAGCAGGTTGTCTCCCAGGGTCAGTGCAAACATTAAGAGTAATGTGAGAAAGGCATGTGACAGCGAGAGCTTTTGTCAAGATGGACTGGAATTTTAGTTGAACTGTCCCTTTAAAGACAGAGCACGGGGAAGAGGATGTCTCAATTCTGGTCACAGCCAACAAAGAGCTTTATATTATGTGTTTGGAGGATTGCACAGGTGTCTCTGAGAGAGAGAGAGACCCAAACTGCTGCTGTTTGGGGGGATAATTTCAGACTAGAGGCGTATGCTGGCTGTGCGTGTATGCATCTACAAGCAATCTGTGTGTGTGTGTGTGTGTGTGTGTGTGTGTGTGTGTGTGTGTGTGTGTGTGTGTGTGTCGGGGAGGACGGGGGCGAGAGGAGGATTTAGACCCATCATAAAGGAATTCTCCCCCCCAGCCCGTAGCTCATCCCGACACTTTTATGCCTTTTTATTTTCAGGCCCATTGCAGCCAAGCCCAGAGATGTGATTTATACTGCCTGGCAGCATGGGCACTGCAGCAAGAAAGACAGATGGAAGGAGAGGAGGAGGAGGGGGAAGGGAAGGGGAGAGGGGTTAGCAGGGAGTTGCCGAGGGAAAGAAGGGAAGGGGTGTGTGTGTGTGTGTGTGGTGTGTGTGTGTGTGTGTGTGTGTGTGTGTGTGTGGTGTGTGTGTGTGTGTGTGGGGGTGGTGGTGGGGGGGGGATGAGGAGGATATTGTCAGAAGAAAAGAGGAGAGACTGAAGGAAGGGTTTGAGAAAGGCAAAAGGAGGGAAAGGAAACAAAACACCTCCCTGCTTTTGTGCCGTGGAGCTTTCCCCTCATCTCCCTCTCCTCCTTGCTTCCTCTCTGCCACATCTTCGCCTCTACATCTCTCTCTCTCTCTAATGAGTTATTGGCCCTGTCTGACTCAGGCTGAAAAGCCCCATCTCTCCACCAAACTGGCGCCCCAACAGCCTAAATCACTCCCCCCCATTCCTATATCCCCCCCCCCCCCCCGCCCTCAGGCGACTGGGACACACCTCCTCCTGCTTGCCTTACGCCTTCCTGACGTGTGTGTAATCTTCGAGGCGCTCCAATTGATTGGAAAGGGAGGTATTGGGAGAGGGGTGAGCGTTTGACAGGTCTGAGGCTATGAGGAAGACGAGGAGGCCCTTGCCCACAAAGAGACAGCTCACATACAGGAACATGGAGGGGTAGATGCGGGTGCAGGAGATAGGTAGACAGAGGTGGTAGACAGAGGTGCGGGGGTTGTGAAATGGGAGCCTTGGGAAAGCCAGGAAGGAAAGATGTGTGTGTGTGTGTGTGTGTGTTGTGTGCGTGCGTGTGTGTGTGTGTGTGTGTGTCTTACACCTGCCCACCAGTGTGGCGGTTGGGCTGTCTCTGCGCTGTAACATCTCTCTCTGTCACCCAGCTGCCTGAGAGGAGATGAGCTGCCATGCCGACTGTCATTCATCCATCACAAGAGACAGAACACACAGACACACACATCTATTCTCTTTTGGGATGCAAAGCTAAACACACATTTTTTTCTGCTTTCATCTAAATTTCCACTTAAGAACTTTTGTTCTCTGTTGATACATTTTCCATCCTGCTCTCTTTTGTCCTACTCCCGACCATAATGTCACACAAAAGTATTTTCCAGAAGAAATTGCGTCCCAAATCGATCTGAAGTTAGTTCACCAGATACATAAATGTGTTGTGAACACTCATATCTGTCTGATTCAAAGCATCCTGTGTAATCTTAAAAGGAACATGCACTGCTGGTTAAAAGCATAGAGGCACATTGGCATAATATACCCTGCAACTAGGGTCAGCTGTAACATCAGTTGGGTTTAATTGTGACAATCATAAAAGTGCTCATTTCTAATTAAATTGTAATTACTTTTATCATTAATTTAAATGGGTCATTTATAATGACTCAACAACCGAACCATGCATGCTGTGGTGTGTTTGAGAAAGCAAATACGGAAATATGTACACATGCTTGTCGAGAGCTAAATGGAATAGCATTACACCAATTAGAATCTCAGTATCAAGAAAACTGATGTCTATTTTAAAATGCACTGGCTGGGCATATGGCACTTAACTAACTCACAAGGGGAAACTACACTTTTCACTCTGTTGTGATTACACAGGCCTGAATTACACATGCACATGCTCAGGACCTACACATGCACTACTGGAGAGATGTCATGGAAAGGCGCCCCAAGCAGTTGGGGGTTCGGTGCCTTGCTCAAGAGCACCTTGGCAGTGCCAAGGAGGTGAACGGGCACCTCTCCAGCTATCAGTCCACCAACTTTGGTGGACAGCTTGAGCTGTGTTACCAGCAACCTCCGGTTCCAACCTAACTCCCTATGGACTGAGCTACTACCACCCACAAGGGATATATATTTGGGTATATGGGCTTGTGTGTCTGCATTTCAACAACTGAACTGACATGAACTGACCAAATGCTTACTTATATGAAAATAAAGCAAGTGTGAATATATTAGAGTTCATCTTGAGGGCTTTGCTTAGAACATAATTGGTTGCTTAGGATATATGTGCTTTTGAAAAATGTGATACATATGATACATATACATCATGAGGCGGACTAAGCCTAGATAGCCAGCAAGGACACAGAATTAAAAAAAAACATGAAGGAGAAGAGGTAATTATTGTCACTCAACACCAATTTTAACATAGCCATACTGAGAAATCAGGCAGAGTTGTGTGGGGTGATAGTCCTAATAATTGATTCAACTTGACCTGTAAATTTCACCGGTTGAAGGCAACGGGTTTCCACTCAAAATTTCTAGTAAAGTCAACTAATTTGGGTTAACAGTGTATGCGGGATTGACTTCAAATTAGTTTGCCTGATCTATCGCCAATCTGGTATGGCTACACCACTTATCTTTTCTGAGAGAGGGAAAAAACGGGCTCTTGTATTTCTCTCAGATTTCTATCAGCTTCATCCTGGGCAGCGCTACACACTTGCAGGATAGATGGCAGAGATATCTCTCATGAGACAGATGTCAGGCTTTTAAGGACAATTCTGGCCCAAAAGGATCCTAGGGATTAATAACACATGGGTACCGAGTTGAAGGTTCTCTGGGCTATCTTATCATCTTTTTCGAATGTGACTAATTTTATGGTAAACCCATAATTAGCTTATGACGCTAGTTGTCGAGGCACACAGAAGCCAAACGAAATTGTTATTTTCACGGCTCAAAATAGCACCAGACTTCCTCGGTAGCACAATGAGGGTCCCTACCAGTCAAACGACGAACGCCGTGCTTGAGCTGTGTTACCGGTCACACAACATTCGATGTTTGACTGGTCATAACTGTTTTCCCAAGATGGCGTCTGCCTGTACCAAATGGTACTCTCTTTAATAAACTCTGTGTACACGTACACATTCTCAATGCTTCAGTTTACATGTAGGGACCCTCATCCTGCTACCATGGAAGCGTGGTGCTATTTTGAGCCTTGTTAGTGGTATAAAAATAGTGATTTCTTTTTACTTTTGCGTGCCCGGACGAGTAGCGTTATAAGCTAACTAGAGGTTAGCGCTAAAACTGGTCCCATTCAATTGGCATGAAAATCTATCCAAGAGAACGATCGACTTAGTACCCATGTGTTATTAATCCCCAGGTTCATTTTGCGCCAGAATTGTCCTTTAACCGAGCCATGTATTTGCGTTGAGCCAGACTTACTTAAACTACAGTGCCCATATGTTCATCTTGATAAAGGGACATATCATCAAGTAAAACAGTTTGACTCATTGATGTGTTTTTAATAGTTTTTTTTTATCTCAAAACCCCATGTGGCCACCCTTACAGCAGAGGAAAATAATCTCTCAGTCCCTCCCCCTCTGGCCTCTGTGGGAGGAACACTTCTGATCTCAGAAAGGTCAAATAGGTCTCCTAACATTTGAGCTTAGTTGAAGGCTTCTTGGCTGATGACATGGAAATATCTTTGCTGAAGACGATAACATGCTTCATGGGGCTTTAGGTACTGATTAGTTTCATGATGTCACTTACAGTTAAGGACCTAGTAGTCAGCATACCTGCTTAGTAGGCTAAATGTGTGTCAATCCCTGTGTGTTGTATTCTTAGAAAATGTAAGCATTTCCTTTGTGTTTTTAGTTACAAAGAAACAGCTGGGGTGTCATTTAGAGTCAGTGTTCTCCAGAATAGTTTTAGCCCAGTTTATGACCGCTCTAATTGCTGGGCCATCCCGTATCATGGCAAGATATCTTCGAAAAAACAAACAA
>NW_022605150.1:25000-31882 GCF_008692095.1 Etheostoma spectabile | reverse complement strand
TAAGGACTACAAACCCCACGTTCACCAGAAATCTACTGGTTACATGTAAGGACTACAACCCCACGTTCACCAGAAATCTACTGTTTACTATGTAAGGACTACAAACCCCACGTTCACCAGAAACTACTGGTTACTATATAAGTACTACAAACCCCACGTTCACCAGAAATCTACTGGTTACTATGTAAGGATACAAACCCACCGTTCCAGAATCTACTGGTTACTATTTAAGGACTACAAACCCCACGTTCACCACCAGAAATCTCTATGGTTACTATTAAGGACTACAACCCCACGTTCACCAGAAATCTACTGTTACTATGTAAGGACTACAAACCCCTGTTCACCAGAAATCTACTGGTTACTATGTAAGGACTGACAAACCCCACGTTCACCAGAAATCTACTGGTTACTATGTAAGGACTACAAACCCACCGTTCACCAGAAATCTACTGGTTACTATGTAAGGACTACAAACCGGTTAAAACAAACCTGAAGCTGAAGAAACCCTAAACTTAACGGACAGATCCGCAGACCGAATGGACGCGGAGCAGGAGAGAGAGAGAGCGAGAAGAGCGCATTTCTCCATGTTCTGTGTGTGTGTGATTGATCCGAGCGGGTTTGTAGGCGGGGGGGGGCGCTGTGATTATCACAGAACGCTGCGCGGCCAGTTGGGAGTTTTATTCAATCCGAGCACGGATATTGACTCATATTACTCGGATAATATTTGTACTCGGCAGAAGGGCTTTATCCGTACACGGATACTCGTTTTCAGCCGGGTACTCGGATCATCCCTAGTATATACCTTCACAAAAGGGCTTGTTTTGCCACTGAGAGGCTCTCTGATTATTATTCTAAATTTTTGACAATTTATGGAAAGGATTTTAAGGAGGTTGACCTTTCTGTTGAAGAGTAAGATTCTTTTTTTAAACATTAAAAAATCCACGTAATTAAAATTGCTAAATCCATCAGACTCCATGTAAATAAACAGTAATTTAGCATCGTAAAACACGCACTTCATTCAAAGTCGAAAGAAACTAAATACAACTATGAAAAGCCGTTTTGGGTTCGATTTTCACTTCTCCAACCATCACAACTCTAGTTTTGGTTTAATAAACTCCTAGTTACCGACCTACAGTGAAAATGTCTGCTCTATACACGTTAAATAATTTACACATTTATAGTGTGATGTGTATATTCTCATAATGTTACAATATATTTGTTTTCATCCCTCAAAATAAATAAAAATAAAATGATAAAGTCTTATAGACTGGAATTGTCTACGGTGTATGACATCACAGCATTCTATAACACATCTAAAGAACTACTGGCCAATCAGCTGTGAGTTCACGATGACCTCATCAGTGAGGTCACAAAACGTCCATAGAGGACCTTATAAGTACAAGCCGTGTTGAGTCTTTAAGTTCAGGGTCCGCTCCGGGTAGCTGGAGGCCAGCGGCTTCGGCAGAGACTAGGCGCTGCGAAAGCAGTTGGTCTTTGGAGGCCTCGCTGCCAGAAGACTAGGACCAGATGCTGCTAAAGCAGTTGGTCTTTGAGGCCTCCTCGTCTGAATCCGCCGACCTCCAGCAGCCAGAGCAGAGGGCCCGACCTGCTCCGCTGAGGAACAGAGCTACCAGCTCTGGGGGCAGGGGTCAGGACCAGGGTAAGTGGTTTAGAAAGGTATTAGGGATCATGAATGCGCTTCAGCAAAACTAAAAACAAGTCTGAAAAAAAAGCCCATAGTGGTCACACCACCTTGTGTGTGTGTGACCTCTCAGGTCATCTGGGACAGGTCTACTTTCTGTCCCCAGAGTCAGAACTAAACAGGGTGAAGCAGCTTTCAGTTTCTATGCTCCTCATATCTGGAATAAACTCCCAGAAACCTGCAGATCCGCTGCTACTCTCAGTTCTTTTAAATCAAGGCTGAAGACCTTTCTTTTTGATGCTGCCTTTCTTTAAATGACTGCTCATTTCTTTAAATTTCTTATGCTGCACTGTAACTTTTTTTCTAGTGTTTTATGTGTCCTAATGTTTCTATTTTGTTTTTACTGTCTATTCATGTGTTTTATTGTTTTTAATGCTTATGATTTTTAACTGTTTGTACTTGTGTTTTATCTGTTTAACTGATTTTATGTAAAGCACTTTGAATTGCCCTGTTGCTGAAATGTGCTCTACAATAAAGCTGCCTTGCGTGTGTGTGTGTGTGTGTGTGTGTGTGTGTGGTGTGCAACTAATAAAAAATGAAATGCTTTGGACTTTTAATTGGCACTTTAGGGATTATGGCTTAGACCAATGCTGTTTATGTTAGTCTAGGTAATATTTTATGTTTGTCTGTGATTTGTCCTCAGACCTGCTGTACTTTCCTATGGACTATGGGATCAGGTCAGAGTTGACTGTGGGAAAAAAGGTTTATCTGGCATCATTCATACAGGAAAAGCTGGCAGAATACGAAACATACTAAAAGGCAGCCTTACCTTCAGACTCCTTCTACAAGGGTGAAATGAATGTTTTGTTAAAAATTAATCCAGGTTTCTTGTAATTGCATTTCTAATGAAGGCTGGCAGACTTACACTATCCTTAAAAACCTGCACAGAACCATGTAATTGAGAGAATGTGGTGGGAGGTGAATCCCAGAGTCAACTACCCTTTGAAGACAGCTTTGGTAGAGCTGGGGGACCACGAGGAAGTCAAACATGACAAACATCAAAATATTTGTGTCAAACCAAAGACATACCAGCTGGCTAGGATTGGCATCACAAAAGTCACAGAGGCATGGAATGCACACAGGATCCCAGGTATAATTAATTTAATATTACTGGCTACATTACTTACATTACATTACTTTTTTTTGTAATATTTTTATTGTAAATATGCACAACAATACTTACAGTCACAGATACAATTTATCTTTTTTTTTTTTAAACATACAGTGCCTTGCGAAAGTATTCGGCCCCCTTGAACTTTTCAACCTTTTGACACATTTCAGGCTTCAAAAATAAAGATATACAATTTTTATTTTTGTGAAGAATCACCAACAAGTGGGACACAATTGTGAAGTGGAACGAAATCTATTGGATATTTAAACTTTTTTAGCAAATAAAAAACTGAAAAAATATTCGGCCCCCTTGCGTTAATACTTTGTAGAGCCACCTTTTGCTGCGATTCCAGCTGCAAGTCGCTTGGGGTATGTCTCTATCAGTTTTGCACATCGAGAGACTGAAATTCTTGCCCATTCTTCCTTGAAAAACAGCTCGAGCTCAGTGGGGTTGGATGGAGAGCGTTTGTGAACAGCAGTTTTCAGTTCTTTCCACAGATTCTCGATTGGATTCAGGTCTGGACTTGACTTGGCCATTCTAACACCTGGATACGTTTATTTGTGAACCATTCCTTTGTAGATTTGCTGTATGTTTGGGATCATTGTCTTGTTGGAAGGCAAGGCAAGGCAGCTTTATTTGTATAGCAAATTTCAGCAACAGGGCAATTCTAAGTGTTTTACACAAAATCAGTTAAACAGATAAAACACAAGTAAAAACAGTTAAAAATCATGAGCATTAAAAACTGATAAAACACATGAATAGACAGTTAAAAAATAGACACATAAAACACAAGAATAAAAGTTACAGTGCAGCATAAGAAATTTAAAGAAATGAGCAGTCATTTAAAGAAAGGCAGCATCAAAAAGAAAGGTCTTCAGCCTTGATTTAAAAGAACAGAGTAGCAGCGGATCTACAGGTTTCTGGGAGTTTATTCCAGATATGAGGAGCATAGAAACTGAAAGCTGCTTCACCCTGTTTAGTTCTGACTCTGGGGACAGAAAGTAGACCTGTCCCAGATGACCTGAGAGGTCTGGGGGGGTCATAGTGTAGTAGCAGATCAGAAATGTATTTTGGACCTAAACCGTTAAGTGATTTATAAACTAGCAAGAGTACTTGAAATCAATTCTTTGAGGCACAGGAAGCCAGTGTAAAGACTTCAGAACTGGAGTGATGTGATCCAGTCTCTTGGTCTTAGTGAGGACCGAGTAGCAGCGTTCTGAATCAGCTGTAGCTGTCTGATTGATTTTTTAGGGAGACCTGTAAAGACACCGTTACAGTAGTCAAGTCTACGGAAGATGAAAGCATGGACCAGTTTTTCCAAGTCCTGTTGACACATAAGTCCTTTAACGCTTTATATATTCTTAAGGTGATAGTAGGCTGATTTTGTAATTGTCTTAATGTGGCTGTTAAAGTTCAGGTCCGAGTCCATGACTACACCCAGATTTCTGGCTTTGTCTGTTGTTTTTAACATTGTTGTTTGAAGCTGAGAGCAGACTTTCAATTGTTCCTCTTTTGCTCCAAAAACAACCACCTCAGTTTTTCCTTCATTTAATTTCAGAAAGTTCTGGCACATCCAGTCGTTAATTTGTTCGATGCACTTAGTCAGTTTTGTATTGGACTATAGTTCCCTGGTGATAAGGTTATGTAAATTTGTGTGTCGTCCGCATAACTATGGTAACTTATTTTGTTGTTCTCCATAATCTGGGCCAGTGGGAGCATGTAGATGTTAAACAGAAGAGGCCCCAGAATAGAGCCTTGGGGAACTCCACACGTCATATTTGTATGCTCAGATGTATAATTACCTATTGTCACAAAGTAATCCCTATTCTGTAAGTAGGATTCAAACCAGTTTAGTACTGAGCCAGAAAGTCCTACCCAGTTTTCCAATCGGTTTAGTAATATGTCATGGTCTACCGTGTCAAATGCCGCACTGAGATCAAGTAATACTAAGATTGAAATTTTGCCACTATCTGTGTTAAGGTGGATGTCATTAAAAACTTTGACGAGAGCCGTGGATAACTGCCTCCTGAGCCTGCCAACATCAAGGAATGCCACACAGCTAATGAGCAAGCTACAGGTCCTCCGAGCCTCCGGAGGGTTGGAGCTGCGCCACTGGGCCAGTAATGTTTCCAGCGTAGTTAATCACCTGCCAAAAGAGGCCAGATCAGACAACCTTGATCTCTGGCTTACTGAAGAGGTAGCAGAGGCTGCAGTGTACAGTGTACACAGTGTACAAACAACATAATTAGGCCAAATGAACAGAAATGGCTGATGAATGAACTTTGTGTATATTGTGACTTAAACTCGAATTTAATTTATCATCTTTAGTCTGTGTTAACGTAACATGCCTTTTTCATTTGCAACCAGGGTTTAATGGGTAGACATGATGCAAACAGAGGTAATCTCTGCAACAACAACGTGCTGTTGGGAATTGAACCCAGGATCACCTGTTTACTAGACAGGCACTTTAACCAACTAAGCCACAGCACCTCTGGGTGTCAACCCAGATGCCCGGCCATGTTGGAGGAACTCGGTGTAAACACCTGAACGGATTACAGTGCAGTATTGTGCACTTTGGATACTTTATGTGAATGTAGCCATGTCTAAACAACAGAAAAGCATCCAAGATGCAAAGGCATTTAGGGAAGGATGATATTTCGAAAAATTACAGTTTACTGGCGGTGCAGATCCTCACGAGTTGGCTCCCTCTTCTTAGATCCATGACGACCCGGTGATTCTTCCTTCAGTTACATATCCCATTATAGTTAACTAATATCAAATAATTTATTTATTAATTTTTATTCCAGCAGCATCAAAGATGTTGAAATCATGCCTGGAAAAATGACAAGAACATCTCTCACAATGCAAGTTACAGAGTGACAACAGTTCGGGTGAATACAATCAGTAATACACTTCCTTATATCCAGTGCCCCCAGAGGAAAATAAACCTTGTTTGGAAAACAGTTTAATCTCAAACACAACAATTAGTGAACCTTAGGCAGACAGTTGGAGCTCTTACGTATTTCTGAACCTGCCCCTTGTGTGTCAAGTTTCTTGACCGGTCATTCTATCTCAGCTGAAAAAGGACATCTTGTCTCTAGGATGGGCTATGGTCTCGACCTGGGACCTGCTATGATAAACACAGCTTTAGACAACTGTTTCTGTCAGGCTCCACGTCATCTGTTCTTCAAGGAAATGGTGTGGAGTCATAACAAACCCAGTTGTCTCCCATCAAGGAGAAACACACAGATGGCAGATACAGAAGTCATATACTCTGAGAGGCATTGGAGATCTTATTATGAATAATTAATATGAAAATCATTGGTTAAATGTAATTTTCCCATTACAAGCCGTATCGTTTTCAGGTCCGGTACAGACATGGAAAGAAGAATGTCATTGCTGACTCTGATGAGTAACGGTTGTAAGAGGGAGGGTGTGTGACGAAGTGGGTTTGCTCACCACTTGTCCCATACAGGTCATTAGTAAAGTAAACACACAGTCACGTTAGTTTCAGTTCCATTTTATTAGGTTGCAAGTTGAAACATGGTTTTCCCTGTATTGCTACTTACAATTGTTTGTTCCTTTGTTCAGTTCCACCATGCAAGACAATTGGTTGGGGAGGGACCGGCCTAAGTATTTCCTGTTTTATAGGAATAGGGTGGTCATGGATGACATCACCGGGCCAAACCAAGTAGAGGGTTTTCTTTTGTATAGGAATGTTTATTTTGGTTGTTTTTGGTCATTGTATAAAAAAGGTATGCAAAATCCTGACTTGTTGTGTAGTCAGCGGGATAGGAGGGAACTGGTGACCAAGTTCCATAGGTTAAGAGATGGCAAGGTATTAAGGTTTGGAGTAGATCAACCTGCTTTAGTATGGGATGGACTGAAGCAGTGGGGTGGGAATTGACAACCCTATATAAATGGGGGGATTTGTGCTCCTGGTAGGAGAGAGGGAGGTGAGGCTGCCCTGCCCTGCCCTGCCCTGCCCTGCCCTGCCCTGCCCTGCCCTGCCCTGCCCTGCCCTGCCCTGCCCGGCCCGGCCCTGCCCGGAACATGTGCCACTGGC
>NW_022605150.1:0-22500 GCF_008692095.1 Etheostoma spectabile | reverse complement strand
TATGATTTATGCCATAGCATTGCAAGCATTTTGCCCAGGTTTGATTTCAAGCCACCGCATATTTCAATTTCCTTGCGGGTGTCATCCCAAAAGGATTAATAAAGATAAGTCTAAGTCTATCTCAGAAAAAAGTCAAAAGAATTTCAAAATCTCCAGGGCCCAGTTTTTCAAAAAATGTAATCTGGATCAAATTGATCCGGATTTAGTAATCCTTTTTTTTTGCGATCCGTGATCACGTAATCCATCTTACTTTTGAGCCAGTTTTTCAAAGCAACATCAAATTGGATCAATCTGATCCGGATAGGAACTTTTCAGGATCACCAAATCTGGATAACCAGTGTTCAAACAGGATAGGAATTCACAATGTAGAACTATAGATATGTAAAGAGCAACAAGTAGAATGGCCAGTGTGGGGTCAATATAAGTTTATTTTGCAAGAACGAGCAAACAGGAAGTGCAACAAGTTAGTTAGACACTATTTCTGATTTGGATTTGTTTTGGATTTCAAAAATCAGTGATTGCCATTCTTTGCATTTTTTGGTTATTCTGTAATCATTGCATGAATCACTAATAAATATGTGATGAATATATAGGCTATTTATATATATCAATTATTGATAGAAGAAAATGTATTGTTTTTGGTCAATTTTGACAGCTGTTTGGGGGATAATTTTATGAGGCCAAACTCTTTCTACTTCGCTGTAGGCCTATACTGAAAGGCTGATTACGTTAAAGCCTACCTAATCACTGTAGCCTGACGGATGAACAAATAAAATTAAAACCTTATGAATAAATAGGATATCTTGTAAGATACTGCATGATCCAAATATAGTATTATTTGATACATTGTTAAAGTTTTCATTACATTTTGGGCATGAAATCCACGCTGAGTCCACCCTTCTGATGGGATCAGTTTAATCCAGATTTTTTGGATCAAAGTGATCCAAATCCTACAAAAAGGTTCTGAAAAACCCAAACTAAAGGTTTGATCCAGATCAAAACCAAGATTAGATTATGTGATCTAATCCGATTGTGTAATCCGTTTTTTCTTTTGAAAAACCCATTTTCAACATTTGATCCAATCCGTTATCCAAAATCCTAGTGGATTACTTTTGAAAAACTGGGCCCAGGGGATGTAGCTCAGTGGTAGAGCTCATGCTTTACATGTATGAGGACCTGGCATCTCCAGCAGGTATTATGGTAGAGTCTGTAAAAGAGCTGCAACAGATATTACCTCCTGTGGTAATCTGACTGGTAGACAGCACAACAAGCACTTTGAACGTTCATGTTTTACGGTTTCTATTTACAGTATCTATTACCTGTAGTGTAGTATATTTACTGTATTACACTCCAGTTTTTATGTGTGTTACAGCGGGAATAAAAGGTATGAGCACTGTAGTTTCTTTTTTTATGGGTGAAATAATCTCAACATGCCATTAAGTTTACTCTTCAGCAGGTGGAGACACTTGCAACATCAGTTGCTGTGTTAAACATCAACAGACTGGATATATACTTACTGAAGATACAAAACACAGGAAATAGTAGAAGATGGTTTCGATCCATCAACCTCTGGGTTATGGGCCCAGCACGCTTCCGCTGCTAATATTAATATAAAGGCTTATATTGCAATCTCGTCACCCTACATGTAGGTGTACCTATGTTTAAATAAACACACTGTAGCAAAGTTTATGTAGTGTTTTTTCTGTGTTTTTTTAATTTTACCTGTGTTTTTTTTCTGTGAGGGACAGCTCTGTCAGGCTTATTTCAGGGCTGCCAACTTTTCCCTAAACCTTAGAGTGAGATTTGGGGGGGCCAACCCATATTTTGCAGCGTACAAAGCAATTCTTTGGGTCTTTATCCTTTAGGGTTAAATTGGGATTTCTATATGTGGGGGGATGGGGTTCTCCCTAGGGGGGTCTGGGGGTATGCCCTCCCAGGAAAGAAAATTGAATGGCACTTTCTGGATTGTTTTTTTGCAAAAAAAATGAAAAATCAAGTGTTACATGATATGTGCAAAACTGTAGGTTAAGAGCCTTTGTGTTGTTGTAGTATCAACAGGTTTTAGCATTCAGCATTTACATTATTACATTATTAACTTCTTATGAAATAAGAACTGACCCAGACATGTGCCAACATAATGAACCACATGAGGAGACTGGAGCATATGTCAGCAACAGCTGAGAAGATCTGGGTCTGTGGGGAACAGGTCCAGGGGTCCCTGGTGTAGGGACCAGGTCCAGGGGTCCCTGGTGTAGGGACCAGGTCCAGGGGTCCCTGGTGCAGGGACCAGGAACCCAAAGTTAAATTAATGTTGAGGGATCAACTAGACCACTGAAATTCTAAAGAATGAGAACCACTGAGTTACATAAGTTCTAATCCTTTAACCTTTGTTCCAGTAATGTTTGGCCCTCATCCTCTGGCCCCACTTAATGTTTTTACTTTTTTGTGAAAATAAAGACTATTTGTTCATTTAAAAAAACATCAAATTAATTATTTACAGTTACATTTAGAGAAGCACAGAGGTTAGAGATGCACAATAGTGGCCCAACGTTGCAGTATCGTACTATAGTATAGTATATAAAGTTTTTATAGTGTAGTATAAATAGTATATTATAGCTCAGATGTGTTTCATCAGATTTCTGCTCATGTTTACAACTTTGTGCACATTCAAAATATAACTCCTCCATCTCTGTTGTCTGAGATTTGGAGAGTTGTAATATAGTCTATAGTATATATAGTATATATAATATATATAGTATAATATAGTAATATAGTATATATAGCCTACTATATATAGTATATATACTACATATAGTATATATAGTATATATACTATATATACTGTATATAGTATAATATAGTATAATATAGTATATATAGCCTACTATATATAGCCTACTATATATAGTATATATAGTATATATACTATATAGTATAATATAGTATAATATAGTATATATAGTATAATATAGTCTGCTTTACATGTTATTGCTCCGCTGATGTGGTGGATCTCATTCAGACCGTCTGACGGACACAGGGGCCCATCTGGTCTCTGGTCTCTGGTCTCTGACAGAGTTTAGAGGAGCTGTACGCTGCTCTTCATAGGAGGACTACACTGATCCAACGCGTCACTTTCCGTGTCCCGCTGGAGATCAGATCACGTCGAGGTCGGCAGCGGAGCTTTCTAGCGATGTTTCCCCGCTGGCCGAGCCCCACTGACGGCGGACCGTCTGCGTCTGCAGGACCTGGAGCTCAGCGCCAGTGTTTCAGTTTAACTGTTAAAAAGTGTTGAGCTAATTAAAAGGTATTTACAGTATTTAGAAGCGGGCTGGATGCTAGTAAGCTTATGCTAGCTTTCATGCTACATAACTAAGCCGGACAGAGTTGTCCCTCATCTGGGGATAGACTTTAATGCTTTACAAACACCAAAGCAAGTAAGCGCTGTGACTAACATTACTCTTCTGAAGTGATTTTGGAGAGGGACATCAGGTAGAAATACTCTGGTTGACTAGCATGACACCTTTGGATTCATATAATAATCAATCCAGGCTAACGTGAATGAGAGTGACTGCATGTTGCTTCCTCTAAATTTAAGGTTGTGGTTGACTAGCGGGGTCAGCTCGATAGTTTGACAAATTGATCAGACCTGCACGTCATGCGCACTAGAAACAAACCGTGTATCCAAGAACAGTTCAGTCAGTGGAAATGACGTTCGATCAGACACAGCCATCTATAGTAGATTAGTGTTACGTTTCCAGTGTCGCGGCTCCGAACCAAACTATATACTTAGGATAACTATATTAGCTTTAGACCGGCTGGTAGCAGCTTTGTGCTTGGTTCTTTAGGCTAACTATATTAGCTTTAGCCTGGCTGGTAGCAGCTTTCTGCTTGTTTCTTGAAGCTAACTATATAGCTTTAGCCTGGCTAGTAGCAGCTTTCTGCTTGTTTTTGGGGCTAACTGTATTAGCTTGAGCTGGCTGGTAGCAGCTTTCTGCTGGTTTCTTTAATCTAACTATATTAGCTTTAGCTTGGCTGATAGCAGCTTTCTGCGGTGGGAAATGGCCGGGAGACGTTGTGATTATGTTGCATTAATCAGGGGATTTAGTTTGTATTTGTAGAGAACATAAAACACTGACTACTGTAGCGTCCCTGACTACCCATGAAAACTATGACATCACTGTAAAAGCGGCAGCTGCTGCCTCCGGTACTTTTCTACACACGAAGAGCCTCACTTCCCATAACAATAAACCCCATCGGACTAACGTCACATCCACACGTTGCCCACATGGCTACCTGTCTTAAAGGGGAACGGTCGGATGGTAATAATCATGTAAAGGAGAAACGGTGAAAGGTTACTTTTCTATCAAGCAGCAAAAAAGTATTAGCGTCAACATCACCACGTCCTCCGATGCGACCATCGCGCATGCGCACATCGCGATGTCGATGCTAAAACACAATATTGTTCAGCCCTAACTGACGGTATACTTCAGTAAGCTAGTTTGCCAATTTTATCTTGGGTAATGCCACATGTAAGTATATCTTAGTTTATTTAGAATCCCAACATAGGTTATACTACGTACACTGTATAACAATACATTACGTGTTTCTTTATTTCATCTTACATTTTTGCTAGCCTACTGTATATACCACCGCATTACAATTTTGTGTAGTTATATTGTTTTTACAATTATCTTTGTTTAATATCTGTGACTCATTAAGATCTAAGTAACTGGTCATTGTGTTTTCTCCCAGTTTCACCCTTTGTTACTCAAATAAACGTGTTACAATGATCCCGGTCGCCAGTGCTTGATGGTGGAAGGTGTTTAGCTGCTGGTCAGATTGCACAGCGTTACGTGCGTGCAGGACAATACATATTTCATGGTAATTTTAGAATAACAGAGGTGAAGAGATTCCCTGGAAAATACCAGAAGCATTTCCAGGTAATCTCTGCACCTCTGTTATTGTAATATTACCATGTAATAAAAATTGAAACAGGCAGTTTTGCATTTTGCACCACTGCCTTCTAAAGCTCTGGCCAGGCGCCATTCCTCGCCTAAAACAATATAGCCAACAATATGGCTAACTAGTCAAGGAACAGCAAGAGACTTGGTATTTAAGAATACTAACTGACTATGTGACAGATGTGTAATCTGTCATGTCCTGCCTTCTGAAGCTCTAGCCAGGCGCTATTCCTCGCCTAAAACAATATGAGTCATTCCAGTGAGTGAAGAGGAAACTCACATCTACAAAGATAAACGTGATAGATGTGACTCCCTTATGGTCTAGTGGCTAGGATTCAGTGGTCTCACCGCTGCGGCTTGGGTTCAATTCCCGGTCAGGGAATGGTCAGGACTTAACAGATTCAGGTGTAACATTTGAAAGACTAAGTTCCTGGACTAGGTTTTTGGTTGATTTGTCAAATTCTTCCTCATTAGTTTATCGCTAGAACCCCAACACTTTTAAAGAATACCGTTTCCTTTAAAGCAGACCCCCGACAGTGGATGTATCCTTTTGTCATCATTAATGGGTCATAAACACTTCATCTGCCTCTATCTCAATAACAATTATTTTCATTTTTTCAAACAGTAACTTGTAATGGTAAATTACATTTAACCGATGATTTTCACATCAATTATTATCTTTTCTTCTAAATATGTTTTCTTCTAAATCCGGTTTTAGCATTCTAAGTTTACCTGTACTCAAAGAACCATTTTCAAGAAATAATTTGGACCTCTACAGGAAATAAAAGATGGCTCGTTCCGGGTCTAAAATCCTTTTCTGGGTGGGATAAAAACAGAGCTGATGAGTAAAAGCAAAGGTAAGCAAAAGCTAGTACAAAGGGCTCGGCCAAACAGCAAAGCCCACCAAAATAGTTTCAACTCATCAGCGTTCTCCTCCAAGGAAGTCTTTAGTAAAAGGCAAAAGTCTTGTGTATTATGAAGAGAAACCAGAGTGAGTACAGCCGTCTGATCGAGAGCAGCAGAAAACCCTAGTGGACCCAGTCCAAACCATCGTGGTAAGCCTCACTGGGTGTCCAAACTAAAATGATAAGAGGCAACTTTGTAGACTCCTTACTGATGTTTATATCTGTACTCACAATGCCCTTTTTTAAAACACCAGCCAATCACAAGTGTTACATGTGAATAATCAATGTGTGAGTAATCAGGAAGCTCACATAAAAGATAGCTGCAAGATCTACCAAATGTTTAATTTTGCAACCCGTAAGCTGTTGGAACCTTGGTCCTTCCCATGAAATGTGAATCAGAGATTTTCCATTAGCCAGAGCACCAGAGCAGAGTGGCGCAGCGAAAGCGTACTAGGCCCGTAAGTCAGAGGTCGATGGATTGAAACCATCCTCTGCTAATTGGTAGTTGTGTCAGCATTAAGTCTGTAACAAGACTGTTGATGTTTAACAAAGCATGTGTCTGAAAGGTACACCTTCAATGGCATGTCAAGTTTATTTAACCCATAAAATGGAAATGACAGTAACACACTAACAATAACACACATAAAAGCTGGAGCAACTGAAACAAAAAAAATACCATACAACATTACTATACAAAAATATGGTACAATAAAAACTGTAAAATATGTACATGTAATGTTAATGTTGTATATGGCTTCAAAACCTGTTAATGCAACTGCGGTGGCTGGAAATCAAACCTGGGAAAAAATGCTTGCACTGCTACGATATAAATCATAGTCGAAAAGTAACACACCTGTTGCCTTTCTGCTGTATTGAAACGTTTCCAGCAGAAAGCACCATTTAAGGACTTGGTCACAGCAACAAGCTTGATCATTGACATACAGTTGCATGCAACATATCACTAGAGTGTTGGGTGGGCCTTATGTATTTGCTTGTATTACATCAAGTGACCTGCATACCAATGACCGTAAAGATTAATATTTACATGGTTCCATTGCTGTCTTTTTTTTTTTTTTTTTTTCTTTTTTTCTCTTTGGTAGGTATGTATATGTGTGTATGTGTACGCATATGCTCGTATATAGGTATGTAACTTTAAGAGCTGGATTGTTCTCTTGTTCTTGTCTTGTATTGTATTTGTTTGTTTGTCAAAACGTTGAAAACCAATAAATATAATTATTAAAAAAAAATACATATATATTTACATGGTTTGCAGAACTGCACCTTCTAATAGAGGTACGGCCACTTGGTTATCTTTGGGCTGCTCTATGGTCTTCTGCAGAAGGATCGATCTTTATGCACAAGCATTTGCTTTATGTGAGCTTTGCTAACTGTGAACTCACAAATGCAGATGCGAACTCTCCAGCTGAAGAGGAGGTGATGCCAGAAGCTGAAGAGACAGGCTTAATTGCAGGGGGTGGAACATGTCTATGTCTGGGGATCCTCATGGAGGCAGCTTGATTGATTGTTATGCTCCCTTATTCTAATGGATTAAATAACCGGGTTGGGAGAGTAACCTTTCTTACTGAAACCTGGCTGAGTAATGGAGAATATGTTAGTCTAAATGAGTCCACCCCCCCCAGTCATATTAATACTCACATTCCTCGAGGCGCAGGCCGAGGAGGTGGAGTTGCAGCTATCTTTGATTCCAGTCTACTAATTAGCTCTTAACCTAAACTAAATTATAACTCATTTGAAAGTCTTGTTCTTAGTCTTTCACACCCAAGTTGGAAATCAATGCAACCAGTTCTATTTGTTATAGTGTACCGAGCACCTGGTCCATACTCTGAATTTTTATCCGAATTTGCAGAGTTTCTATCGAACTTAGTGCTAAAAACGGACAAAGTTATTATTGTAGGGGATTTTAATATTCATGTGGACGATGAGAATGATAGCCTTAGCACTGCGTTTATCTCTCTATTAGATTCTATTGGCTTCTCTCAAAGTGTACATAAACCGACTCACCGTTTTAACCACACCCTCGATCTTGTTCTGGTATATGGTGTTGAAATTGAACATTTAATAGTGTTCCCACAGAATCCTTCCTATCTGACCACTGTTTGATAACTTTTGAGTTTATACTGCTGAACTACACGCCGTTAGGCAAAACATCCTATACAAGATGTCTATCTGATAGTGCTGTAGCTAAATTTAAGGATACGATTCCGTTAGCATTTAATTCATTACCAAGTCCCAAAGTAACGGAGGACTCCTATGCTATTAGTCCCTCCCAAATCGATCATTTTGTTGATAGTGCAGCAGGCTCGCTACGAATGACTCTAGACTCTGTTGCCCCTCTAAAAAAGAAGATAATAAAACAAAGAAGGTTAGCTCCATGGTATAACACTGAAACTCGCAAATTAAAGCAAATATCGCGGAAACTTGAGAAGATCTGGCGCTCCACCAAACTGGAAAATTCTCGTTTAACCTGGCAAGATAGTCTTAAAACGTATAGGAAGGCCCTCCGTAATGCCAGAGCAGCGTACTACTCGTCATTGATAGAGGAAAATAGGAACAACCCCAGGTTTCTTTTCAGTACTGTAGCCAGGCTAACAGAAGGTCACAGCTCTACTGAGCCAAGTATTCCCATAGCTCTTAGTAGTAACGACTTTATGAGGTTCTTCAATGATAAAATTATAACTATTAGAAGCAAAATTCACCAAGACCTGCCTTTAACTGGCACTGACTTATCTCTAAACTCAGGAACCTTAGAAACAGCTGTAAAACCAGATACATGTTTTGACTGCTTTGCTTCACTTGATCTTTATCAATTTAATTCAATTATTTCTTCATCTAAGCCATCAACCTGCCTCTTAGATCCCATCCCGACTAGGCTACTTAAAGAAGTTTTACCATTAGTCAACACTTCACTACTAAATATAATCAATTTGTCTTTATTAACAGGCTATGTACCACAGCACTTTAAAGTAGCTGTAATTAAACCTCTTCTGAAAAAGCCAAACCTTGATCCAGATGTTTTAGCCAACTATAGACCTATATCCAACCTTCCATTTCTCTCTAAGATTCTTGAGAAAGCAGTCGCCAAACAGCTGTGTGACTTTCTGCATAGCAACAGCTTATTTGAGGATTTTCAGTCAGGATTTAGAGTTCATCATAGCACAGAGACAGCACTTGTGAAAATTACTAATGACCTCCTAATTGCTTCAGACAAAGGACTTATCTCTGTACTTGTGTTATTAGATCTTAGCGCTGCATTTGATACCATTGACCATTATATCTTATTACAGAGATTGGAACATTTAATTGGCATTAAAGGGACTGCTCTAAGCTGGTTTAAGTCTTATTTATCAGATCGATCTCAGTTTGTTAATGTTAACGATGAATCCTCTGTGCACGCCAACGTTAGTCATGGAGTCCCACAAGGATCTGTGCTCGGTCCAATCCTGTTCACTTTATATATGCTTCCTTTAGGCAGTATTATTAGGAAACACTCCATAAACTTTCATTGTTATGCAGATGATACTCAATTATATCTTTCAATCAAGCCGGATGAAACTAATCAGTTAGCTAAACTTCAAACGTGCCTTCAGGATATTAAAACCTGGATGACCTGTAATTTTCTAATGTTAAACTCCGATAAAACTGAAGTTATTGCTCTCGGACCCAAGCACCTTCGTGACGCACTATCCAAAGATATAGTTACTCTGGATGGCATCACCCTGGCCTCCAGCACCACAGTGAAGAATCTTGGAGTCATCTTTGATCAGGACATGTCCTTTAATTCCCATTTAAAGCAAATTTCAAGGATCGCCTTTTTTCACCTACGTAATATTGCAAAAATCAGGAATATCCTGTCTAAAAATGATGCAGAAAAACTAGTCCATGCATTTGTTACTTCTAGGTTGGATTACTGCAATTCTCTGTTATCAGGCTGCTCGAAAAAATCCATAAAGACTCTACAGCTGATCCAGAATGCTGCGGCACGTGTTCTGACAGGAACCAGGAAAAGAGATCACGTTTCTCCTGTTTTAGCTTCTCTGCATTGGCTTCCTGTAAAATTTAGAATAGAATTTAAAATCCTTCTTCTCACCTAGAAAGCTCTTCATGGTCAGGCTCCATCTTATCTTAAAGAGCTTATAGTACCTTACAACCCTGGGAGAGAACTACGCTCCCAGAATGCAGGGTTACTGGTGGTTCCTAGAGTCTCTAAAAATAGAACAGGAGCCAGAGCGTTCAGCTATCAAGCTCCTCTCCTGTGGAACCAGGTTCCAGTTTGGGTCCGGGAGGCAGACACCGTCTCCACATTAAGAGTAGGCTTAAGACTTTCCTTTTTGATAAAGCTTATAGTTAGGGCATAGAATCGAATATTGTTAGGGAGTAGTAGTTAGTCACATTGTTTTCAGATTTATCTATCATATAATATAACTAAAGGGAGACTTGGCATACAGCCCGATCCGGTTGGGGAGAGTTCTGGCCCGGCCGGGCTGGAGCTCTCTTTACCTCGTCTCTCTTGGTTTTGTTGTAATAGTTTTAGACAGCTGGGGACTTATTTTGATACACTAGTTAGGGCATAGAATCGAATATTGTTAGGGAGTAGTAGCTAGTCACATAGTTTTCAGATTTATCTATCATATAATCAAGAATATAATAGAACCAAAGGGAGACTTGGCATACAGCCCGATCCGGTTGGGGAGAGTTCTGGCCCGGCCGGGCTGGAGCTCTCTTTACCTCGTCTCTCTTGGTTTTGTTGTAATAGTTTTAGACAGCTGGGGACTTATTTTGATACACTGAGCTCCTCTCTCCTCTATCTCTCCATCTTTTCATTTATGTGCATCCATGTCCCAGAAATGCTTGTTACTAACCTATTTCTGGGGAGTCATTCCCCGGAGTCCTTATTTCTTTTTTCCCCAGCATGTTCCCTGGATCAGAGAGGCTCCGAAATCAGGGTAGCAGCTATTGCCATGGTTCCGCTACACGTTCTGTGATGCCATGTTCAACTGCTACACTGTGGTGCCCTGCTACGTCCTGCTACGTCCTGCTGTGCCTTGTAATGCTGCACAGCGTCCTGCTATGCCATGAACTACCACAAAGAACTGCTACAAACTACTAATTTTTCTATTTTTGTTATTGCCACTCTTCATTCTAACCCCAACCGGCCCGTCAGACACCGCCTACCAAGAGCCTGGGTCTGACCGAGGTTTCTGCCTAAAAGGAAGTTTTTCCTCGCCACTGTCGCACTGTTGCTTGCTCTGGAGGAAACTAGAACTGTTGGGTCCTTGTAAATTCCGGAGTGTGGTCTATCTGTAAAGTGTCTTGAGATAATTCTTGTTATGAATTGATACTATAAATAAAATTGAATTGAATTGAATTGAATTACTTCTGACAAATAAAGCAAATAACGTCACTCAAAGAAAGTTACTGGCTGGGAATCATAGCCATTTCAACTGCTTGGAAGGCAGCTAAGCTCACCACTATACCACCATCGCTGGACAATACAATGGCCACTGCAAATCTTGCAACACATCTGGTTATTGAGACTGAAAATAAATGTTCAGAGATGCATTGGTGGCTTCCAGTACCTATGAGATATTACAAGATTGTCCATGAAGGCACATCTGCCATAATGGGATGTGTGACCACAATTGAATTACAGCTTTCATTATGGCAGGATTGAACCTGCGAGGGGAGACCCCAATGGATTTCAAGTCCATCACCTTAACCACTCGGCCACGACAACCTGAAAAACAGTGCAATACTGATTTGCACTAATATTGATAACCTATTCAAGGCAAGGCAGCTTTATTAGTATAGCACCTTTCAACAACAGGGCAATTCAAAGTGCTTTGCAAAAAAAGAGTTAAAAAATAAAAATAGATGAAACACAAGAATAAAAGTTACAGTGCAGTATATGAAAATAAACATTGAAGAAATGAACATCTAACTTCCTTTGACACTCTGAGCTCCTCTCTCCTTTATCTTTCCATTTGTGTGATTCCCTTACAGCTGTGGCCTGACTCTGACTCACGAAAAAAACACGAGTAAAATTAAAAAACACTGCATAAACTTTGCTCCCGTGTTTATTTAAATATGGGTACACTTTACATGTAGGCGTATACTTTACTGCAAATTAAACTGAGATGTGAGGGTTTCAATCTCCTCCTCTGAAAGTGCTGCTTCTTAGCCGGATTACGTCTGGCCATGTCGTAAATAGTAGGGGCAAGGACTCAAAACTGAGAATATATTGGGGCGTGATATTTTAATTGTTGTGATTGTTGTGTGCCTTTACTATCACACATGTGGCTATTATGAAAGAAACTGCCTAGCAAACCCTCACAAGACTTTCGAAGGTTTCATGGTGTAATGGTTAGCACTCTGGACTCTGAATCCAGCGATCTGAGTTCAAATCTCGGTGGAACCTGGTTTTTAAGCCACAGCACAGGTGAAAAAGATCAACCTTTAACTTTCCACATCTAGTTTAAAGTAATCTTACAGGTTTAATATCCTTGGCCATTTAGACTGTACACAGTATGTTGGTGGGGGCATGTTGAGGAGTCACCTGGTTGTTAATGTAATCAGACGGAGCTCCAAATTTGACAGTATTGACTGGAAGTGATAGGCTTTGAGTTACATGGGGGATACACACTTTGCATTCAGTCTCGTAATCACCATAAAAATTAGGTATCACTGAAATTTGAACTTGTGTTGCTGCAGTCAGAGTATACAGTGTTCATCCTGAATGGGCCAGGATAGTGCATCAGAATTGCTTGTTGAATGGTCTATTAGCTTTGGAACCCCCCTTTCCCCACAGCTTTCAATTGTCAGATATGGGTGGGGGAGTGGGCACTGTGTCCAACCCTTTCTGTGTAAAAAAAAACACTAAAGAAGTCTCTTGGATTAAAGACAAAACCTCTGCGGAGAACCTTTTACCAATCCAGGTGCCCTTGGCATAGTTCTGATCTTTTGGGGTAATAGCATGGATCAGGAACCAACACATCTGGACTCAATGTGGGCAATGTACGACAATATTTGACACATTTAGACCATGAAGACAGTTATTAGTTTATTTCCCATTTGGCAGGTGTAATTGTGGACACAGTTGGACATTTTGAAGATAATTGCACAATATTGACCCAATTGTCAGTCTATTTCCCATCTGGCTGGGACATTTCTGGATTCAGGTGGACATTGTTGACAGAAACATTGGTAGATCTTGATTCCCACCATAGGATTTAGCCTGTATTGCACATTGCTTTCACATCCCGTGCAATGTATTGCCATTGTCAAGCACATTGCCACCCTGGTGACTTTCTTCCATGTCTCCATGAACGCCCAAATATTTGGGCTGACAGTTGAGAAACCTTCCCTTGTTAACTATGATATGGATGACTGAGAAACTATATCATGACATGTTTAATTTACTAAATTATAATTTTTTAAACAGGTCTTACTGAAAGTTTATTGGATCAGTCAGGATGGCCGAGCGGTCCAAGGCGCTGCATTCAGGTCGCAGTCTCCTCTGGAGGCGTGGGTTCAAATCCCACTTCTGACAACAATTGTTTTAATTTGTAACTAATCTCTGAGAGTTGATATTGGGAATAAAGAACTTAGCAGTTCTTTGTATTTAAGAGGACATGACTCTGCACGAGAAACGCGATTGCAAGTACAGCGTTTTGTGAGCGTCTTTAAACCGATGGATATGATTAAAACCTGTATACAGCCCAACCACTTACCAATCACATCACTGGAAAGACAGCATGACTTGAGGGTAGTGGATGTCGATTTGTCAAAATAAGCTGCCAGAACATGATTTTCCTCAAGAACATTACTTTTCACGGTGCTGTCAACAATTACGGCAGTTATATCATGATTCATCTCACCATGGAAATCAGGTTGAGGGTCATAATTTCTTGTTGCATCACCCTTTCTGATTGTCTACCCTTGTGTCACCAGCAAAGGAGATTAGCAGAGGATGGTTTCGATCCATCGACCTGTGGGTTAAGGGCCCAGCACGCTTCCGCTGAGCCACTCTGCTGAAAATCACCCAAGGTGGTACTTGAACCCGCAATCGCCGGTTTAGGAGGCCAGTGCCTTACCCATTAGGCCACTGGGGCTTAACAACAACCAAATACACCAGTTCAGGAGAAATACAAGTACAGTTCTGGAGATCTTGCATTCACAAGAATCGGATGGACAGACATGAAGACGCAGTCACCTTGACATTGAACCTTTGACCCCCAAAATCTCATCATTGATTTACGAGTTCTTGTGAATGTTTTTGCAAAATTTGAAGAATACGGCTTGAAGGAACCCTCTTTTCAAGAGTTTCCCTTCACGGATAAATAAAGTATTTCTGATTCTGATGTAGAGATGGACAGACGACCCACAAGCATAATAACTTCTTGCCGAGACATAACAAGAAAAAAAATAAGATGTTGGGGAGACAGAGTTAAGCCCTGACAGAATAGAGAACTTCAGACAAAAGTTGTGAAATAGTGCCAAGTGTGACCAGAAGAATTGGAAAAAAACCCTTCTCTTTTCTCCTGTTTTGTACACAACCCAAAGTTTTACAAAACAAAAGATAACTTTCACCGAATCCCTCAGTTAAATCACAGTCAATATTTGTCCAATTTAAATCATTTATCCAACAGAATTGAAACTTTAACTTACCCCGCTGTTTGAAATTGCTTCCTTGTCGTTTGGATTTCAGAGTGGACTCAGCGAGCCCTCAGTGGTTTCTGACCCTCTGTCTCTCAAAGATGTTTGGCGAGGTTTAGAGGCAGGTGATCATCAGATCCCTGGATGCACGCCCTCATCAGTCACCGGTGGAGTCCCTTTCTGATTCCTCCTTGAAATCCTATTTGTGACGCCAAACTGTAGTAGAAGTTTCTTGTTACAGCAAGGGAGGAATTTGGCTGGAATTAAGACTCTGTATATAGAATAAAGACTGAAGGCTGCAAACTGAATCAAAGTTTAGTCTCCGGTGAAAGTTTAATTGTTTTCTGCAGAGAAAAATCAAAATGACAAGAACAGCCTTCACAATGCACAAAGTTACAGAGTGACAACAGTTCTGTGTGAATACAATCAGTGATACACTTCATTATATCCAGTGCCCCCAGAAGAGAAAAACCCTTGTTTGGAAAAAAGTTTAATCTCAAACATAACAATCAGTGGACCTCAGGCAGACAGTTAGTTCCATTAAGTATTTCTGAATCTGCCCTCCTTGTGTCAAGTGTCTTGACCGGTCGTTCTATCTTAGCTGAAAAAGAACATCTTGTCTCTTGGATAGGCCATGGTCTCGACCTGGGACCTGCTATGATAAACACAAAACTGGTTCTGTCAGACTTTAGGCCATTTGTCCTTGGAGGACAAATGCAAAGTCATAGGAAATTCAGTTGTCTTCTACAAGGAGTAGGCACTGAGGACAGATTCAGAAGTCATATACTCTGAGAGGCATTGGAGATCTTATCATGAATAATTAATATGAAAATCATTGGTTAAATTTAATTTTCCATTACAAGTTACTGTTTGAAAAAATGAAAAGAATTGTTATTGACATAGAGGCAGATGAAGTGTTTATGACCCATCAATGATGACAAAAGGATACATCCGCTGTCGGGGGTCTGATTTAAAAGAAATGGTACTCTTTAAAATGTTGGGGTTCTAGCGTTAAATTAATGAGGAAGAATTTGACAAATATAAATCAACCAAAAACAAGTCCAGGAACTTAGGCCTAATCCCATTTCTTCCCCTTACCCCTACCCCTTGGCCCTCAAAATCAAGGGATTAGGCCTAGGCTGAAAACATACCCCTACGAATTGGGACACCACTTGGTTGTGGTTACGTCACAAAGCATCGCCGCTAGCTGGCTGCTACGTCACCAGAGGCGACAAGCGTTTGTCACAAGCTTCCAAGATGCCGTCTGCGAACGTGTGTATGTCGATTGCGTGGGTCTTAGTAATTTTTCTGCGATTGTCTGCAACAACTCGAAGAAATCAAGCAAGGAGGAGAGGAAGAAGTCTACGACGTTTGAAAATTCTGGCGGATCAGCTGATGGTATGTATGGATTAGCTACAAAACAACAACAACCTTAGGTTGTATTAACGTTAGCCGGAACACAGTAGCAAGCTGAGCTGGACTCGCGTACATTACATGGACGTGCATTATATTGTAACACAAACCTCATGACTATCTATGTGTACAAGTATTATTTAGGCGACGTTATTTACCGGTCCAGCCAGTGCTTTGTTCTTGGTGGGGAGACGATCTGTTTTTATTTTGGGGGGAAGAAGTAACTGTAGCCACTAGCTAGCTTTGTGCTTTGTTGTGGGGAATGTCAGACGTTATTTAGTCGATTTTTGTTTTCCTGCTATGTGCTTTGGGCAACTATAATCACGACGTGTTCTATGGGGGGGGGGGGGGGGGGGGGCTACTATGTGCTTTGTTCTTCTGAAAAGGGAAACTTTTTTCCAACTCAATGCTGTGAAATTGTTTTCTTTTCCAGACTGGTGCTCCAACTACATACTGTGCCATAAACCCCAACATGCCTATACTGCGCATGTGGTTCAATGTTGAGACTGAGCTGAGGCAGGATTTCCGCCTCACCAGAAGAGCAATGCACAGCTTGCAGAGGCTTTTGCAAAGGGAGCAGGACCACGGCTGGGGTATTGAGCTTGAAGTACTCATATACACCTATTGGCTGGCACATGGACTCTCCTATCGAGTGGTGGCCCGTGTCTTTAATGTACCAAAGGCTACAGTTCACCGCATCATCCACAGAGTGGCCCAGAGCATATGGGACAATCTAAGGAGAGCAATCTACTTCCCTCAAACAGCGGACCTGCCTGCAGTTGGTCAGGGATTTGTCAACATTTCAGGAACCCCTGCATTCCACAATGTGGTTGGAGCAATTGATTGCAGCCACATAAGGATAAAACCACCACAGCGTCACAGATTAGACTACTTGAATTACAAAGGCTTTTACTCTGTCAACATGCAGGCAATATGTGACTCAAATGGCAGGTTTCTGGACATTTTTGTGGGGTATCCGGGGTCTGTCCATGACACACGAATAATGAAAAACAGCAGTTTTTATACCACAAGACGGTATCCCCCAACGGGCTACATCCTTCTGGGTGATGGTGGGTATCCCTGTTTGGAAACTCCGATTTGCCTCATCACCCCATTCAAGGAGCCAGTGCAAGGACAAGTACAGCAGCGATTCAATTACTATCAGTCAAGGGGGCGCAGCATAATTGAAAGAGCGTTTGGCATGATGAAGACCAGATGGAGGTCAACACTTTTCAAAGCTTTGGAGGTGAAGCCCACGTTTGCACCACAGGTAATTGCTTCATGTGCCTTTTTGCACAATGTGTGCATGGACAATGGTGACACACTGGTCCCAGATGAAGACATTTTAATAGATGACGCCCACCTCCCCGTGAAGAAATGGCTTACAATGAAACCTCTGGGAATGTCAAAAGAAACAGACTGGCGGCCCTAGTTTCAGTTGGTGTGCAAGACCCATGATCATGACCAGTGTATATGTATTTTACAGATCTATGTTCATGCATGTATTTTTACTACTTAGATCTGTTTGCATATGTTTGTATACACACATCATGGTGTTTTTATATGTTTCACTTAGCATGGTGTTGAATGTCATACTACCTTTTTCTGGCATTAAACAATGATTTGATTTGAAGCTCAGTTGAGTCTGGTGTCTACTTTCAAAATGGAAGTGAAATACTTTAGTTATTTGTTGAAGGCTTGGTATTTGTTGTGTGGTCATGTCCCTTTGGGCATTTATGAATGACTCATGATTTGAATTACTGTAATAACACATTGAATAGATTTGGATGAGATGTGCAAAGAATACTTTATTCAGAATAAATTATGTAACAGGAATTTACAAAAAATGAACAGTGTATATTGTTGATTTTAAATATTTATAATATATAATGTAGTGCAACTGTTATGATATATTTAATATGAGGTTGTAACAATTCCCAAACCCACTCGGCAAAGGAAAGGTACAACGCTAGGCTACATACTTTATCAACATGGGAATAACAACAATACACTACTGCATGTTCCCCACATATAATATAGCCTCTATTAAAGATGGACATGGGCAACCATTACAAGGTAGATCTGTCAAAGGAACTATAACTTGTCAACTAATTTCTCAAAGAGAGACAAGAATCGCTCAGTCATGGCCTCGTTCTTCGCCTCGCTCTCCTCGTGGCGCCTCTGTTCCCTGTTGGACTCCTCGGTCAGGAAATCCAGGATAGGATTTCTCTTCCTTTTCTTCCCTGGGGAGGGACTTGGCAGTGGGGAACTGCTGGCTGCAGAGCTGCAGGATGGGGATGAGGGCTCCTCAATCGCCTAAAGGAACAAAATAATATTGATTTACATTCCACAAATGAACAATTTGTACACACACACGTACACACACGAGAGAGAAAGACAGCAATACAATAACATGTTAACATTCTGCGATTCGGAAATTTCAGAACACAAGATGTACTGCATAACATACCATGAGGTTTGGCGTACGCTCATCCAGAAATGATGCCACCACCACAGGAGGGTCGATTGAAGGCCTGGCACCCAACACCTCGTGCATATCTTCGTAAAACTGCCACGTTGCAGCGGTCACTTCCCCACTGTCTGTGCCGGACCCTGTTTTAGGAGTTCTTAATTCCTGGAGGGACACACAACACACTACAATGAAGCCTACAACCATACAGTATGCATTCATTGCATTCTATTGTTTTGAGAGCAAAGATGTAGTTTGTTATTTTTCTTTAACTGGACACCACATACCTTGTATTTTTGCTTCAGGTTTTCCCACTTTTTGGAAGCTTTTTGGCCTGTTACCTTTTCAAACAACCCCATGTCTTTCATCAGTTTCCTGCGTCATAAACAACAAAATGTACATGTACATTTACAGGAATGAATAACAAATGATGACAATGCAGTAACAGTTCCAATACAATAATGAATTGCTACAACAAACTCACGACTCACTCCCATTGTTGCTTTGCGCCGTATTTTGACCTCAGAAATAGATGTTCGTTCTGTGACCGAAAAGTGATGAGCTTCCTGATTTCCTCTGGCGTCCCTGTGTGATACAGCACGGTAAATGTACAGAAAATCAACAATATATATACTTTGTGTTTCACCTTCCCTACAACAAAGCACATAGCTAGCAGCTGGCTAACGTCTCCCCCCCCACCAACAAAGCACATGGCTAAAAAGTGCATCTCCCCCCCAGGACAAAGCACATGGCAGGGCTGGACTGGAACAACAAAATACTACTATTATATACTTGGCACAACATTCGATGTGAATGCAATGCACAGCATGTATCAAAATATCATAAGCAGTAGTGTACTATGTTAAGCAATGCTTGCATTATCAGCACGCTATTGATTTTTAACAACGTGGAAATTAAGAACGAATGTATCATGAACCGTTAATAATGCATGCAAATATGCGATGTATACAGTCAATTCTAGGCAGACAAATGCGGAACTGTTGTGCAAATCAACGTTAGCGTTAGCGATTAGCGTTAGCGTTAGCGATTAGCGTTAGCGTTAGCGATTAGCGTTAGCGCAAGCTACCGATTTAAAAAAAGTTTCAGTTAGGAACATGGTTGCAAGTACACATGCACAGGACTGCATAGACCACAAAACAAAACTGTCGTAACTTCTTAATCAATTATTTAAACCAAAAGTACTTACATTTATGTGTCTCTCTGGTCGATGCGGCAGCCATCGTTGATGTGTGTTTTCTAGTGAGGTCGCGTCCACACTAGATTTCAAGGGCTATACAGCCCTTGATCGATCCCCTACCCCTAGGCCGTAATACGTATTGGACCGACACTAGATCCCGCGTGAACGCGCAAAAGCTAGGGATAGGGCCAAGGGGTAGGGGTAAGGGGAAGAAATGGGATTAGGCCTAAGACCTCCTGTGACACAAACTAAGCGGTATGCTCTCTCTTTTATACCTCAGACTATCGAAAGCACAACAAGCACTGTAGTGTAGTAATTGTATTACGCTCCAGTTTTTATGGGTGTTACGGCAGGTATGAGCACACAAGATTCCATTTTTATGGTTGAAATAAACTTAATGCTTTAAGTTTATTCTTCACCAGGTGGAGACATTAAATGGTAACAATCTTCATACTGATACAAAGTATAGGAATTAGCAGAGGATGGTTTCGATCCATCGACCTCTGGGTTATGGGCCCAGCACGCTTCCACTGCGCCACTCTGCTCGGCTTATCAAGACCAGGGACTGGACAATCTGTAATTCACATTTGAGGGAAGGACCAAGGTTCCAACAGTTTACGGGTTGTAAAGTTAAACATTTGGTAGACCTTGCAACTATCTTTTATGTGAACTCAACCATTGCTTATTCACAAGACTTGTGATTCCCAGTCATATTAATACCCCCATTCCTCGAGGCACAGGCCCAACTGATGACTTCTCCTTCTCCTGTTACGTGCTGCACCCCAAGTCCATACTGACTCAATTAAATTAAATTTAATTTATAGTATCAATATAGTATCAAGAGTTATCTCGAGACCCTTCACAGTTGGAGTAGGTCTAGACCACACTCTGTAATTTACAAGGGCCCAACAATTCTAGTAGTTCCCTCCAGAGCTAGAAAAAAAAAAATCCCTTAAAAAAAACAAAAATCCCAGTTGAAGTTTATTTATTTTATGCATCCTTAACTTATGTATAATCCTAATATTAATATATAGGCTTATATTGCAATCTCGTAGCCCTACATGTAAGTGTACCCATATTTAAATGAACACACTGCATTAATCAAAAAGAAAGTTGATGTGTATATGAATAAATCTAAAAGAAAGTTGATGTGTATATGCATTTATTAAAAAGAAAGTTGATGTCATAATGAATGGTGATGATAAATCAAAAAGAAAGTTGATGTGTGTATGCATTAATATCAAAGAAAGTTGATGTCATAATGAATAGTGATGATATAATAAAAAGAAAGTTGATATGTATATGCATTTATTAAAAAGAAAGTTGATGTGTGTATGCATTAATATAAAAGAAAGTTGATGTCATAATGAATAGTAATGATGACATAATGAATGGTGATGATATAATAAAAAGAAAGTTGATGTGTTTATGCATTAATGAAAAAGAAAATTGATGATGTGTTTATGCATTAATCTATAAAAAAGTTGATGTCATATTGAATAGTGATGATGACATAATGAATAGTGATGATATAATAAAAGAAAGTTGATATGTATATGCATTTATTAAAAGAAAGTTGATGTGCATATGCTTTAATAAAGAAATTTGATGTGTATATGCATTTATTAAAAAGAAAGTTGATGTGTATATGCTTTAATAAAGAAATTTGATATGTATATGCATTAATAAAAACGAAAGTTGATGTGTATATGCATTAATATAAAAGAAAGTTGATGTCATAATGAATAGTAATGATGACATAATGAATGGTGATGATATAATAAAAAGAAAGTTGATGTGTTTATGCATTAATGAAAAAGAAAATTGATGTGTTTATGCATTAATCTATAAAAAAAGTTGATGACATAATGAATAGTGATGATGACATAATGAATAGTGATGATGACACAATGAATGTGTATATGCATTAATCAAAAAGAAATGTTATGTATATGTGCAGTTATGTGTAGCCGCCTTACTGAAGGAAGCGTTGGGTCTGGAAAAGGAGCCGCTTTTGGACAGGTCCCACCGGACCCTCCAACCCAAACCCAAGCCTGGTGATCGTCCACAAGCCATTGTGTGCAGATTTCATCGTTACAGTGACTGTGTTGACATTCTGCGCCGCGCTAGAGAGCTCCGACAGATTAAAGTCGGACTTGACCGGTCTCACTCTTCCCGGATCACACTGCAAGATAGATCGGGCTCGGGCTGCTTTCAACGAGGTCAGACGCCAACTTCGTGGCATTGTCGGTGCTCGATATGGTCGGATCATCCGCGCGACTTCGCATCACATACAACGGTGTTGAGAAGGACTTTGTTTCTGCGGATGAAGCCAGCGACTATGTCAAAACTTTGATTTCTGGGTGAGCTCTAGTAGCTTTCAGATTTTGTTCTATTATTCCTTAGTTTGTGGACTCACCAGCCTTATTTATCTACATGTTCAGTATTTTTCTCAGTAGATTTTCAGGTTTTCTGGCTTGCTACACTAACTAGGTTAGTGTCACTGTTTGTTTAAAGCAGGTATTTTTTTTTTCCTTCAATCTTACTGTATGTGATTAACATAATATATCTGTTGTATTTGTACTTCAGATATGATCAGCACTACCTCATTTTATGCTTCTCCATCTGATAGTACAGGACTGAGGGCCTACTATATTTGTCATTTTGCATTTTACGTGCTTTACTATATTCATGTGCATACTGTTAACAGTGTGAGATCGGCGGGATTTTTTTTCTCTCTTACCTTTGTCTATTCTGCATGGTCTCCGGGTTGTTCAACGCTATTGTGGACACCTTTTTGGTTATTGTGGGAAACACAAAACGCTGTCTCCTTTGTTCTATGGTTTATGGGGACTTTGGGTGTATTGTGTTTGGGGGTAG
>NW_022605149.1:0-20228 GCF_008692095.1 Etheostoma spectabile | reverse complement strand
AGTCAGTGGAAATGACGTTCGATCAGACACAGCCATCTATAGTTAGATTAGTGTTACGTTCAGTGTCGCGGCTCCGAACCCAACTATATACTTAGGATACTATATTAGCTTTAGACCGGCTGGTAGCAGCTTTGTGCTTGGGTCTTTAGGGCTAACTATATTAGCTTTAGCCTGGCTGGAGCAGCTTTCTGCGTGTTCTTGAAGCAACTATAGAGCTTTAGCCTGGCTAGTAGCAGCTTTTCCTTGTTTTTTTGGGGCTAACTGTATAGCTTGAGCTGGCTGGTAGCAGCTTTGCTGGTTTCTTTAATCTAACTATATTAGCTTTAGCTTGGCTGATAGCAGCTTCTGGGGTGGGAAATGGCCGGAGACGTTGTGATTATGTTGCATTAATCAGGGGATTTAGTTTGTATTTGTAGAGAACATAAAACACTGACTACTGTAGCGTCCCTGACTACCCATGAAAACTATGACATCACTGTAACAGCGGCAGTGCTGCCTCCGGTATTTTCTACACACGAAGAGCCTCACTTCCCATAACAATAAACCCCATGGACTAACGTCACATCCACACGTTGCCCACATGGCTACCTGTCTTAAAGGGGAACGGTCGGATGGTAATAATCATGTAAAGGAGAAACGTGGTGAAAGGTTACTTTTCTATCAAGCAGCAAAAAAGTATAGCGTCAACATCACCACGTCCCTCCGATGCGACCATCGCGCATGCGCACATCGCGGATGTCGATGCTAAAACACAATATTGTTCAGCCCTAACTGACGGTATACTTCAGTAAGCTAGTTTGCCAATTTTATCTTGGGTAATGCCACATGTAAGTATATCTGAGTTTATTTAGAATCCCCAACATAGGTATACTACGTACACTGTATAACAAACAGTACGTGTTTCTTTATTTTCATTTACATTTTTGCTAGCCTACTGTATATACCACCGCATTACAATTTTGTGTAGTTATATTGTTTTTACAATTATCTTTGTTTAATATCTGTGACTCATTAAGATCTAAGAACTGGTCATTGTGTTTTCTCCCAGTTGCACCCTTTGTTACTCAAATAAACGTGTTACAATGATCCCGGTCGCCAGTGCTTGATGGTGGAAGGTGTTTAGCTGCTGGTCAGATTGCACAGCGTACGTGCGTGCAGGGACAATACATATTCATGGTATTTTAGAATAACAGAGGTGAAGAGATCCCTGGAAATACCAGAAGCATTCCAGGTAATCTCTGCACCTATGTTATTGTATATTACCATGTAATAAAAATTGAAACAGGCAGTTTTGCATTTTGCACCACTGCCTTCTAAGCTCTTGGCCAGGCGCCATTCCCGCCTAAAACAATATAGCCAACAATATGGCTAACTAGTCAAGGAACAGCAAGAGACTTGGTATTTAAGAATACTAACTGACTATGTGACAGATGTGTAATCTGTCATGTCCTGCCTTCTGAAGCTCTAGCCAGGCGCTATTCTCGCCCTAAAACAATATGAGTCATTCAGTGAGTGAAGAGGAAACTCACATCTACAAAGATAAACGTGATAGATGTGACTCCTTATGGTCTAGTGGCTAGGATTCAGTGGTCTCACCGCTGCGGCTTGGGTTCAATTCCCGGTCAGGGAATGGTCAGGACTTAACAGATTCAGGTGTAACATGTTGAAAGACTAAGTTCCTGGACTAGGTTTTTGGTTGATTTGTCAAATTCTTCCTCATTAGTTTATCGCTAGAACCCCAACACTTTTAAAGAATACCGTTCTTTAAAGCAGACCCCCGACAGTGGATGTATCCTTTTGGTCATCATTATGGGTCATAACACTTCATCTGCTCTATCTCAATAACAATATTTTCATTTTTTCAAAACGTAACTTGTAATGGTAAATTACATTTAACCGATGATTTCACATCAATATTATCTTTTCTTCTAAATATGTTCTTCTAAATCCGGTTTTAGCATTCTAGTTTACCTGTACTCAAGAACCATTTTCAAGAAATAATTTGGACCTCTACAGGAAATAAAAGATGGCTCTGTTCCGGGTCTAAAATCCTTGTCTGGGTGGATAAAAACAGAGTGATGAGTAAAAGCAAGGTAAGCAAAAGCTAGTACAAAGGGCTCGGCCCAAACAGCAAAGCCCCACAAAATAGTTTCAACTCATCAGCGTTTCTCCTCCAAGGAAGTCTTTAGTAAAAGGCAAAAGTCTTGTGTATTATGAAGAGAAACCAGAGGATACAGCCGTCTGATCGAGAGCAGCAGAAAACCTAGTGGACCCAGTCCAAACCATCGTGGAAGCCTCACTGGGTGTCCAAACTAAAAATGATAAGAGGCAACTTTGTAGAGATCCTTACTGATGTTTATATCTGTACTCACCATGCCCTTTTTTAAAACACCAGCCAATCACAAGTGTTACATGTGAATAATCAATGTGTGAGTAATCAGGAAGCTCACATAAAAGATAGCTGCAAGATCTACCAAAGGTTTAATTTTGCAACCCTAAGCTGTTGGGAACTTGGTCCTTCCCATGAAATGTGAATCAGAGATTTTCATTAGCCCGAGCACAGAGCAGAGTGGCGCAGCGAAAGCGTACTGGCCCGTAAGTCAGAGGTCGATGGATGAAACCATCCTCTGCTAATGGGGTAGTTGTGTCATCATTAAGTCTGTAACAAGCTGTTGATGTTTAACAAAGCATGTGTCTGAAAGGTACACCTTCAATGCATGTCAAGTTTATTTAACCCATAAAAATGGAAATGACAGTAACACACTAACAATAACACACATAAAAGCTGGAGCAACTGAACAAAAAAAATACCCTACCACATTACTATACAAAAATATGGTACAATAAAAACTGTAAAATATGTACATGTAATGTTAATGTTGTATATGGCTTCAAAACCTGTTAATGCAAATCTGGTGGCTGGAAATCAAACCTGGAAAAAATGCTTGCACTGCTAACGATATAATCATAGTCGAAAAGTAACACACCACCTGTTGCCTTTCTGCTGTATTGAACGTTTCCAGCAGAAAGCACCATTTTAGGACTTGGTCACAGCAACAAGCTTGATCATTGACATACAGTTGCATGCAACATATCACTAGAGTGTTGGGTGGGGCCTTATGTATTTGCTTGTATTACATCAAGTGACCTGCATACCAATGACCGTAAAGATTAATATTTACATGGTTCCATTGCTGTCTTTTTTTTTTTTTTTTTTTTTTTTTTTCTCTTTGGTAGGTATGTATATGTGTGTATGTGTACGCATATGCTCGTATATAGGTATGTAACTTAGAGCTTGATTGTTCTCTGTTCTTGTCTTGTATTGTATTTGTTTGTTGTCAAAACGTTGAAAACCAATAAATATAATATTAAAAAAAAATACATATATATTTACATGGTTGCAGAACTGCACCTTCTAATAGAGGTACGGCCACTTGGGTTATCTTTGGGCTGCTCTATGGTCTTCTGCAGAAGGATCGATCTTTATGCCACAAGCATTTTGCTTTATGTGAGCTTTGCTAACTGTGAACTCACAAATGCAGATGCGAACTCTCCAGCTGAAGAGGAGGTGATGCCCAGAAGCTGAAGAGACAGGCTTAATTGCAGGGGGTGGAACATGTCTATGTCTGGGGATCCTCATGGAGGCAGCTTGATTGATTGTTATGCTCCCTTATTCTAATGGATTAAATAACCGGGTTGGGAGAGTAACCTTTCTTACTGAAACCTGGCTGAGTAATGGAGAATATGTTAGTCTAAATGAGTCCACCCCCCCCAGTCATATTAATACTCACATTCCTCGAGGCGCAGGCCGAGGAGGTGGAGTTGCAGCTATCTTTGATTCCAGTCTACTAATTAGCTCTTAACCTAACTAAATTATAACTCATTTGAAAGTCTGTTCTTAGTCTTTCACACCCAAGTTGGAAATCAAGCAACCAGTTCATTTGTTATAGTGTACCGAGCACCTGGTCCATACTCTGAATTATATCCGAATTTGCAGAGTTTCTATCGAACTTAGTGCTAAAACGGACAAAGTATTATTGTAGGGATTTTAATATTCATGTGGACGATGAGAATGATAGCCTTAGCACTGCGTTTATCTCTCTATTAGATTCTATTGGCTTCTCTCAAAGTGTACATAAACCGACTCACCGTTTTAAACCACACCCTCGTCTTGTTCTGGTATATGGTGTTGAAATTGAACATTTAATAGTGTTCCCACAGAATCCTTCCTATCTGACCACTGTTTGATAACTTTTGAGTTTTATACTGCTGAACTCACGCCGTTAGGCAAAACATCCTATACAAGATGTCTATCTGATAGTGCTGTAGCTAAATTTAAGGATACGATTCCGTTAGCATTTAATTCATTACCAAGTCCCAAGTAACGGAGGACTCCTATGCTATTAGTCCCTCCCAAATCGATCATTTGTTGATAGTGCAGCAGGCTCGCTACGAATGACTCTAGACTCTGTTGCCCCTCTAAAAAAGAAGATAATAAAACAAAGAAGGTTAGCTCCATGTATAACACTGAAACTCGCAAATTAAAGCAAAATATCGCGGAAACTTGAGAAGATCTGGCGCTCCACCAAACTGGAAAATTCTCGTTTAACCTGGCAAGATAGTCTTAAACGTATAGGAAGGCCCTCCGTAATGCCAGAGCAGCGTACTACTCGTCATTGATAGAGGAAAATAGGAACAACCCCAGTTTCTTTTCAGTACTGTAGCCAGGCTAACAGAAGGTCACAGCTCTACTGAGCCAAGTATTCCCATAGCTCTTAGTAGTAACGACTTTATGAGGTTCTTCAATGATAAAATTATAACTATTAGAAGCAAAATTCACCAAGACCTGCCTTTAACTGGCACTGACTATCTCTAAACTCAGGAACCTTAGAAACAGCTGTAAAACCAGATACATGTTTTGACTGCTTTGCTTCACTTGATCTTTATCAATTAATTCAATTATTTCTTCATCTAAGCCATCAACCTGCCTCTTAGATCCCCATCCGACTAGGCTACTTAAAGAAGTTTTACCATTAGTCAACACTTCACTACTAAATATAATCAATTTGTCTTTATTAAAGGCTATGTACCACAGCACTTTAAAGTAGCTGTAATTAAACCTCTTCTGAAAAAGCCAAACCTTGATCCAGATGTTTTAGCCAACTATAGACCTATATCCAACCTTCCATTTCTCTCTAAGATTCTTGAGAAAGCAGTCGCAAACAGCTGTGTGACTTTCTGCATAGCAACAGCTTATTTGAGGATTTTCAGTCAGGATTTAGAGGTCATCATAGCACAGAGACAGCACTTTGAAAATTACTAATGACCTCCTAATTGCTTCAGACAAAGGACCTTATCTCGTACTTGTGTTATTAGATCTAGCGCTGCATTGATACCATTGACCATTATATCTTATTACAGAGATTGGAACATTAATTGGCATTAAAGGGACTGCTCTAAGCTGGTTTAAGTCTTATTTATCGATCGATCTCAGTTTTGTATGTTAACGATGAATCCTCTGGCACGCCAACGTTAGTCATGGGTCCCACAAGGATCTGTGCTCGGTCCATCCTGTTCACTTTATATATGCTTCCTTTAGGCAGTATTTAGGAAACACTCCATAAAATTTCATTGTTATGCAGATGATACTCAATTAATCTTTCAATCAAGCCGGATGAAACTAATCATTAGCTAAACTTCAAACGTGCCTTCAGGATATTAAAACCTGGATGACCTGTAATTTTCTAATGTTAAACTCCGATAAAACTGAAGTTATTGCTCTCGGACCCAAGCACCTTCGTGACGCACTATCCAAAAGATATAGTTACTCTGGATGGCATCACCCTGGCCTCCAGCACCACAGTGAAGAATCTTGGAGTCATCTTTGATCAGGACATGTCCTTTAATTCCCATTTAAAGCAAATTTCAAGGATCGCCTTTTTTCACCTACGAATATTGCAAAATCAGGAATATCCTGTCTAAAAATGATGCAGAAAAACTAGCCATGCATTTGTTACTTCTAGGTTGGATACTGCAATTCTCTGTTATCAGGCTGCTCGAAAAAATCCATAAAGACTCTCAGCTGATCCAGAATGCTGCGGCACGTGTTTCTGACAGGAACCAGGAAAAGAGATCACGTTTCTCCTGTTTTAGCTTCTCTGCATTGGCTTCCTGTAAAATTAGAATAGAATTTAAATCCTTCTTCTCACCTAGAAAGCTCTTCATGGTCAGGCTCCATCTTATCTTAAAGAGCTTATAGTACCTTACAAACCTGGGAGAGAACTACGCTCCCAGAATGCAGGGTTACTGGTGGTTCCTAGAGTCTCTAAAAATAGAACAGGAGCCAGAGCGTTCAGCTATCAAGCTCCTTCCTGTGGAACCAGGTTCCAGTTGGGTCCGGGAGGCAGACACCGTTCCACATTTAAGAGTAGGCTTAAGACTTTCCTTTTGATAAAGCTTATAGTTAGGGCATAGAATCGAATTGTTAGGGAGTAGTAGTTAGTCACATTGTTTTCAGATTTATCTATCATATAATATAACTAAAGGGAGACTTGGCATACAGCCCGATCCGGTTGGGGAGAGTTCTGGCCCGGCCGGGCTGGAGCTCTCTTTACCTCGTCTCTCTTGGTTTTGTTGTAATAGTTTTAGACAGCTGGGGACTTATTTTGATACACTAGTTAGGGCATAGATCGAATATTGTTAGGGAGTAGTAGCTAGTCACATAGTTTTCAGATTTATCTATCATATAATCAAGAATATAATAGAACCAAAGGGAGACTTGGCATACAGCCCGATCCGGTGGGGGAGAGTTCTGGCCCGGCCGGGCTGGAGCTCTCTTTACCTCGTCTCTCTTGGTTTGTTGTAATAGTTTTAGACAGCTGGGGACTTATTTTGATACACTGAGCTCCTCTCTCCTCTATCTCTCCCTCTTTTCATTTATGGCATCCATGTCCCAGAAATGCTTGTTACTAACCTATTTCTGGGGAGTCATTCCCCGGAGTCCTTATTATCTTTTTTCCCCAGCATGTTCCCTTGGATCAGAGAGGCTCCGAAATCAGGGTAGCAGCTATTGCCATGGTTCCGCTACACGTTCTGTGATGCCATGTTCAACTGCTACACTGTGGTGCCCTGCTACGTCCTGCTACGTCCTGCTGTGCCTTGTAATGCTGCACAGCGTCCTGCTATGCCATGAACTACCACAAAGAACTGCTACAAACTACTAATTTTTTCTATTTTTGTTATTGCCACTCTTCATTCTAACCCCAACCGGCCCGTCAGACACCGCCTACCAAGAGCCTGGGTCTGACCGAGGTTTCTGCCTAAAAGGAAGTTTTTCCTCGCCACTGTCGCACTGTTGCTTGCTCTGGAGGAAACTAGAACTGTTGGGTCCTTGTAAATTCCGGAGTGTGGTCTATCTGTAAAGTGTCTTGAGATAATTCTTGTTATGAATTGATACTATAAATAAAATTGAATTGAATTGAATTGAATTACTTCTTGACAAATAAAGCAAATAACGTCACTCAAAGAAAGTTACTGGCTGGGAATCATAGCCATTTCAACTGCTTGGAAGGCAGCTAAGCTCACCACTATACCACCATCGCTGGACAATACAATGGCCACTGCAAATCTTGCAACACATCTGGTTATTGAGACTGAAAATAAATGTTCAGAGATGCATTGGTGGCTTCCAGTACCTATGAGATATTACAAGATTGTCCATGAAGGCACATCTGCCATAATGGGATGTGTGACCACAATTGAATTACAGCTTTCATTAATGGCAGGATTTGAACCTGCGAGGGGAGACCCCAATGGATTTCAAGTCCATCACCTTAACCACTCGGCCACGACAACCTGAAAAACAGTGCAATACTGATTTGCACTAATATTGATAACCTATTCAAGGCAAGGCAGCTTTATTAGTATAGCACCTTTCAACAACAGGGCAATTCAAAGTGCTTTGCAAAAAAGAGTTAAAAATAAAAATAGATGAAACACAAGAATAAAAGTTACAGTGCAGTATATGAAAATAAACATTGAAGAAATGAACATCTAACTTCCTTTGACACTCTGAGCTCCTCTCTCCTTTATCTTTCCATTTGTGTGATTCCCTTACAGCTGTGGCCTGACTCTGACTCACGAAAAAAAACACGAGTAAATTAAAAAACACTGCATAAACTTTGCTCCCGTGTTTATTTAAATATGGGTACACTTTACATGTAGGCGTATACTTTACTGCAAATTAAACTGAGATGTGAGGGTTTCAATCTCCTCCTCTGAAAGTGCTGCTTCTTAGCCGGATTACGTCTGGCCATGTCGTAAATAGTAGGGGCAAGGACTCAAAACTGAGAATATAGGGGGCGTGATATTTTAATTGTTGTGATTGTTGTGTGCCTTTACTATCACACATGTGGCTATTATGAAAGAAACTGCCTAGCAAACCCTCACAAGACTTTCGAAGGTTTCATGGGTAATGGTTAGCACTCTGGACTCTGAATCCAGCGATCTGAGTTCAAATCTCGGGGAACCTGGTTTTAAGCCACAGCACAGGTGAAAAAGATCAACCTTTTAACTTTCACATCTAGTTTAAAGTAATCTTACAGGTTTAATATCCTTGGCCATTTAGACTGTACACAGTATGTTGGTGGGGGCATGTTGAGGAGTCACCTGGTTGTTAATGTAATCAGACGGAGCTCCAATTTGACAGTATTGACTGGAAGTGATAGGCTTTGAGTTACATGGGGGATACACACTTTGCATTCAGTCTCGTAATCACCATAAAAATTAGGTATCACTGAAATTTGAACTTGTGTTGCTGCAGTCAGAGTATACAGTGTTCATCCTGAATGGGCCAGGATAGTGCATCAGAATTGCTTGTTGAATGGTCTATTAGCTTTGGAACCCCCCTTTCCCCACAGCTTTCAATTGTCAGATATGGGTGGGGGAGTGGGCACTGTGTCCAACCCTTTCTGTGTAAAAAAAACACTAAAGAAGTCTCTTGGATTAAAGACAAAACCTCTGCGGAGAACCTTTTACCAATCCAGGTGCCCTTGGCATAGTTCTGATCTTTTGGGGTAATAGCATGGATCAGGAACCAACACATCTGGACTCAATGTGGGCAATGTACGACAATATTTGACACATTTAGACCATGAAGACAGTTATTAGTTTATTTCCCATTTGGCAGGTGTAATTGTGGACACAGTTGGACATTTTGAAGATAATTGCACAATATTGACCCAATTGTCAGTCTATTTCCCATCTGGCTGGGACATTTCTGGATTCGGTGGACATTGTTGACAGAAACATTGGTAGATCTTGATTCCACCATAGGATTTAGCCTGTATTGCACATTGCTTTCACATCCCGTGCAATGTATTGCCATTGTCAAGCACATTGCCACCCTGGTGACTTTCTTCCATGTCTCCATGAACGCCCAAATATTTGGGCTGACAGTTGAGAAACCTTCCCTTGTTAACTATGATATGGATGACTGAGAAACTATATCATGACATGTTTAATTTACTAAATTATAATTTTTTAAACAGGTCTTACTGAAAGTTTATTGGATCAGTCAGGATGGCCGAGCGGTCCAAGGCGCTGCATTCAGGTCGCAGTCTCCTCTGGAGGCGTGGGTTCAAATCCCACTTCTGACAACAATTGTTTTAATTTGTAACTAATCTCTGAGAGTTGATATTGGGAATAAAGAACTTAGCAGTTCTTTGTATTTAAGAGGACATGACTCTGCACGAGAAACGCGATTGCAAGTACAGCGTTTTGTGAGCGTCTTTAAACCGATGGAATGATTAAAACCTGTATACAGCCCAACCACTTACCAATCACATCACTGGAAAGACAGCATGACTTGAGGGTAGTGGATGTCGATTGTCAAAATAAGCTGCCAGAACATGATTTTCCTCAAGAACATTACTTTTCACGGTGCTGTCAACAATTACGGCAGTTATATCATGATTCATCTCACCATGGAAATCAGGTTGAGGGTCATAATTTCTTGTTGCATCACCCTTTCTGATTGTCTACCCTTGTGTCACCAGCAAAGGAGATTAGCAGAGGATGTTTCGATCCATCGACCTGTGGGTTAAGGGCCCAGCACGCTTCCGCTGAGCCACTCTGCTGAAAATCACCCAAGGTGGTACTTGAACCCGCAATCGCCGGTTTAGGAGGCCAGTGCCTTACCCATTAGGCCACTGGGGCTTAACAACAACCAAATACACCAGTTCAGGAGAAATAAAGTACAGTTCTGGAGATCTTGCATTCACAAGAATCGGATGGACAGACATGAAGACGCAGTCACCTTGACATTGAACCTTTGACCCCAAAAATCTCATCATTGATTTACGAGTTCTTGTGAATGTTTTTGCAAAATTTGAAGAATACGGCTTGAAGGAACCTCTTTTCAAGAGTTTCCCTTCACGGATAAATAAAGTATTTCTGATTCTGATGTAGAGATGGACAGACGACCCACAAGCATAATAACTTCTTGCCGAGACATAACAAGAAAAAAAATAAGATGTTGGGGGACAGAGTTAAGCCCTGACAGAATAGAGAACTTCAGACAAAAGTTGTGAAATAGTGCCAAGTGTGACCAGAAGAATTGGAAAAAAACCCTTCTCTTTTCTCCTGTTTTGTACACAACCCAAAGTTTTACAAAAACAAAAGATAACTTTCACCGAATCCCTCAGTTAAATCACAGTCAATATTTGTCCAATTTAAATCATTTATCCAACAGAATTGAAACTTTAACTTACCCCGCTGTTTGAAATTGCTTCCTTGTCGTTTGGATTTCAGAGTGGACTCAGCGAGCCCTCAGTGGTTTCTGACCCTCTGTCTCTCAAAGATGTTGGCGAGGTTTAGAGGCAGGTGATCATCAGATCCCTGGATGCACGCCCTCATCAGTCACGGTGGAGTCCCTTTCTGATTCCTCCTTGAAATCCTATTTGTGACGCCAAACTGTAGTAGAAGTTTCTTGTTACAGCAAGGGAGGAATTTGGCTGGAATTAAGACTCTGTATATAGAATAAAGACTGAAGGCTGCAAACTGAATCAAAGTTTAGTCTCCGGTGAAAGTTTAATTGTTTTCTGCAGAGAAAAATCAAAATGACAAGAACAGCCTTCACAATGCACAAAGTTACAGAGTGACAACAGTTCTGTGTGAATACAATCAGTGATACACTTCATTATATCCAGTGCCCCCAGAAGAGAAAAACCCTTGTTTGGAAAAAAGTTTAATCTCAAACATAACAATCAGTGGACCTCAGGCAGACAGTTAGTTCCATTAAGTATTTCTGAATCTGCCCTCCTTGTGTCAAGTGTCTTGACGGTCGTTTCTATCTTAGCTGAAAAAGAACATCTTGTCTCTTGGATAGGCCATGGTCTCGACCTGGGACCTGCTATGATAAACACAAAACTGGTTCTGTCAGACTTTAGGCCATTTGTCCTGGAGGACAAATGCAAAGTCATAGGAAATTCAGTTGTCTTCTACAAGGAGTAGGCACTGAGGACAGATTCAGAAGTCATATACTCTGAGAGGCATTGGAGATCTTATCATGAATAATTAATATGAAAATCATGGTTAAATTTAATTTTCCATTACAGTTACTGTTTGAAAAAATGAAAAGAATGTTATTGACATAGAGGCAGATAGAAGTGTGTTTATGACCATCAATGATGACAAAAGGATACATCCGCTGTCGGGGGTCTGATTTAAAAGAAATGGTACTCTTTAAAATGTGTGGGGTTCTAGCGTTAAATTAATGAGGAAGAATTTGACAAATATAAATCAACAAAAAAACAAGTCCAGGAACTTAGGCCTAATCCCATTTCTTCCCTTACCCCTACCCCTTGGCCCTCAAAATCAAGGGATTAGGCCTAGGGCTGAAAACATACCCCTACGAATTGGACACCACTTGGTTGTGGTTACGTCACAAAGCATCGCCGCTAGCTGGCTGCTACGTCACCAGAGGCGACAAGCGTTTGTCACAAGCTTCCAAGATGCCGTCTGCGAACGTGTGTATGTCGATTGCGTGGGTCTTAGTAATTTTTCTGCGATTGTCTGCAACAACTCGAAGAAATCAAGCAAGGAGGAGAGGAAGAAGTCTACGACGTTTGAAAATTCTGGCGGATCAGCTGATGGTATGTATGGATTAGCTACAAAACAACAACAACCTTAGGTTGTATTAACGTTAGCCGGAACACAGTAGCAAGCTGAGCTGGACTCGCGTACATTACATGGACGTGCATTATATTGTAACACAAACCTCATGACTATCTATGTGTACAAGTATTATTTAGGCGACGTTATTTACCGGTCCAGCCAGTGCTTTGTTCTTGGTGGGGAGACGATCTGTTTTTATTTTGGGGGGAAGAAGTAACTGTAGCCACTAGCTAGCTTTGTGCTTTGTTGTGGGGAATGTCAGACGTTATTTAGTCGATTTTTGTTTTCCTGCTATGTGCTTTGGGCAACTATAATCACGACGTGTTCTAGGGGGGGGGGGGGGGGGGGGGCTACTATGTGCTTTGTTCTTCTGAAAAGGGAAACTTTTTTCCAACTCAATGCTGTGAAATTGTTTTTCTTTTCCAGACTGGTGCTCCAACTACATACTGTGCCATAAACCCCAACATGCCTATATGCGCCTGTGGTTCAATGTTGAGACTGAGCTGAGGCAGGATTTCCGCCTCACCAGAAGAGCAATGCACAGCTTGCAGAGGCTTTTGCAAAGGGAGCAGGACCACGGCTGGGGTATTGAGCTTGAAGTACTCATATACACCTATTGGCTGGCACATGGACTCTCCTATCGAGTGGTGGCCCGTGTCTTTAATGTACCAAAGGCTACAGTTCACGCATCATCCACAGAGTGGCCCAGAGCATATGGGACAATCTAAGGAGAGCAATCTACTTCCCTCAAACAGCGGACCTGCCTGCAGTTGGTCAGGATTTGTCAACATTTCAGGAACCCCTGCATTCCACAATGTGGTTGGAGCAATTGATTGCAGCCACATAAGGATAAAACCACCACAGCGTCACAGATTAGACTACTGAATTACAAAGGCTTTTACTCTGTCAACATGCAGGCAATATGTGACTCAAATGGCAGGTTTCTGGACATTTTTGTGGGGTATCGGGGTCTGTCCATGACACACGAATAATGAAAAACAGCAGTTTTTATACCACAAGACGGTATCCCCCAACGGGCTACATCCTTCTGGGTGATGGTGGGTATCCCTGTTTGGAAACTCCGATTTGCCTCATCACCCCATTCAAGGAGCCAGTGCAAGGACAAGTACAGCAGCGATTCAATTACTATCAGTCAAGGGGGCGCAGCATAATTGAAAGAGCGTTTGGCATGATGAAGACCAGACAGGGAGGTCAACACTTTTCAAAGCTTTGGAGGTGAAGCCCACGTTTGTGCCACCCAGGTAATTGCTTCATGTGCACTTACTTTGTGGCACAATGTGTGCTGGACAATAGGTGAACCCAACTCCCCGTGAGAAATTTACAATGAACCTCTGGGAATGTCAAAAGAAACAGACTGGCGGCCCTAGTTTCAGTTGGTGTGCAAGACCCATGATCATGACCAGTGTATATGTATTTTACAGATCTATGTTCATGCATGTATTTTTACTACTTAGATCTGTTTGCATATGTTTGTATACACACATCATGGTGTTTTTTATATGTTTCACTTAGCATGGTGTTGAATGTCATACTACCTTTTTCTGGCATTAAACAATGATTTGATTTGAAGCTCAGTTGAGTCTGGTGTCTACTTTCAAAATGGAAGTGAAATACTTTAGTTATTTGTTGAAGGCTTGGTATTTGTTGTGTGGTCATGTCCTTTGGGCATTTATGATGACTCATGATTTGAATTACTGTAATAACACATTGAATAGATTTGGATGAGATGTGCAAAGAATACTTTATTCAGAATAAAATTATGTAACAGGAATTTACAAAAAATGAACAGTGTATATTGTTGATTTTAAATATTTATAATATATAAATGTAGTGCAACTGTTATGATATATTTAAATATGAGGTTGTAACAATTCCCAAACCCACTCGGCAAAGGAAAGGTACAACGCTAGGCTACATACTTTATCAACATGGGAATAACAACAATACACTACTGCATGTTCCCCACATATAATATAGCCTCTATTAAAGATGGACATGGGCAACCATTACAAGGTAGATCTGTCAAAGGAACTATAACTTGTCAACTAATTTCTCAAAGAGAGACAGAATCGCTCAGTCATGGCCTCGTTCTTCGCCTCGCTCTCCTCGTGGCGCCTCTGTTCCCTGTTGGACTCCTCGGTCAGGAAATCCAGGATAGGATTCTCTTCCTTTTCTTCCCTGGGGAGGGACTTGGCAGTGGGGAACTGCTGGCTGCAGAGCTGCAGGATGGGGATGAGGGCTCCTCAATCGCCTAAAGGAACAAAATAATATTGATTTACATTCCACAAATGAACAATTGTACACACACACGTACACACACGAGAGAGAAAGACAGCAATACAATAACATGTTAACATTCTGCGATTCGAAATTCAGAACACAAGATGTACTGCAAACATACCATGAGGTTTGGCGTACGCTCATCCAGAAATGATGCCACCACCACAGGAGGGTCGATTGAAGCCTGGCACCCAACACCTCGTGCATATCTTCGTAAAACTGCCACGTTGCAGCGGTCACTTCCCACTGTCTGTGCCGGACCCTGTTTTAGGGTTCTTAATTCCTGGAGGGACACACCACACACTACAATGAAGCCTACAACCATACAGTATGCATCAGCATTCTATTGTTTTGAGAGCAAAGATGTAGTTTGTTATTTTTCTTTAACTGGACACCACATACCTTGTATTTTTGCTTCAGGTTTTCCCACTTTTTGGAAGCTTTTTGGCCTGTTACCTTTTCAAACAACCCATGTCTTTCATCAGTTTCCTGCGTCATAAACAACAAAATGTACATGTACATTTACAGGAATGAATAACAAATGATGACAATGCAGTAACAGTTCCAATACAATAATGAATTGCTACAACAAACTCACGACTCACTCCCATTGTTGCTTTGCGCCGTATTTTGACCTCAGAAATAGATGTTCGTTCTGTGACCGAAAAGTGATGAGCTTCCTGATTTCCTCTGGCGTCCCTGTGTGATACAGCACGGTAAATGTACAGAAAATCAACAATATATATACTTTGTGTTTCACCTTCCCTACAACAAAGCACATAGCTAGCAGCTGGCTAACGTCTCCCCCCCCACCAACAAAGCACATGGCTAAAAAGTGCATCTCCCCCCAGGACAAAGCACATGGCAGGGCTGGACTGGAACAACAAAATACTACTATTATATACTTGGCAACATTCGATGTGAATGCAATGCACAGCATGTATCAAAAATCATAAGCAGTAGTGTACTATGTTAAGCAATGCTTGCATTATCAGCACGCTATTGATTTTTAACAACGTGGAAATAAGAACGAATGTATCATGAACCGTTAATAATGCATGCAAATATGCGATGTATACAGTCAATTCTAGGCAGACAATGCGAACTGTTGTGCAAATCAACGTTAGCGTTAGCGATTAGCGTTAGCGTTAGCGATTAGCGTTAGCGTTAGCGATTAGCGTTAGCGCAAGCTACCGATTTAAAAAAAGTTTCAGTTAGGAACATGGTTGCAAGTACACATGCACAGGACTGCATAGACCACAAAACAAAACTGTCGTAACTTCTAATCAATTATTTAAACCAAAAGTACTTACATTTATGTGTCTCTCTGGTCGATGCGGCAGCCATCGTTGATGTGTGTTTTCTAGTGAGGTCGCGTCCACACTAGATTTCAAGGCTATACAGCCCTTGATCGATCCCCTACCCCTAGGCCGTAATACGTATTGGACCGACACTAGATCCCCCGTGAACGCGCAAAAGCTAGGGATAGGGCCAGGGGTAGGGGTAAGGGGAAGAAATGGGATTAGGCCTAAGACTCCTGTGACACAAACTAAGCGGTATGCTCTCTCTTTTATACCTCAGACTATCAGAAAGCACAACAAGCACTGTAGTGTAGTAATTGTATTACGCTCCAGTTTTTATGGGTGTTACGGCAGGTATGAGCACACAAGATTCCATTTTTATGGTTGAAATAAACTTAATGCTTTAAGTTTATTCTTCACCAGGTGGAGACATTAAATGGTAACAATCTTCATACTGATACAAAGTATAGGAATTAGCAGAGGATGGTTTCGATCCATCGACCCCTGGGTTATGGGCCCAGCACGCTTCCACTGCGCCACTCTGCTCGGCTTATCAAGACCAGGGACTGGACAATCTGTAATTCACATTTGAGGGAAGGACCAAGGTTCCAACAGTTTACGGGTTGTAAAGTCAAACATTTGGTAGACCTTGCAACTATCTTTTATGTGAACTCAACCATTGCTTATTCACAAGACTTGTGATTCCCAGTCATATTAATACCCCCATTCCTCGAGGCACAGGCCCAACTGATGACTTCTCCTTCTCCTGTTACGTGCTGCACCCCAAGTCCATACTGACTCAATTAAATTAAATTTAATTTATAGTATCAATATAGTATCAAGAGTTATCTCGAGACCCTTCACAGTTGGAGTAGGTCTAGCCACACTCTGTAATTTACAAGGGCCACAATTCTAGTAGTTCCCTCCAGAGCTAGAAAAAAAAAATCCCTTAAAAAAAACAAAAAATCCCAGTTGAAGTTTATTTATTTTATGCATCCTTAACTTATGTATAATCCTAATATTAATATATAGGCTTATATTGCAATCTCGTAGCCCTACATGTAAGTGTACCCATATTTAAATGAACACACTGCATAATCAAAAGAAAGTGATGTGTATATGAATAAATCTAAAAGAAAGTTGATGTGTATATGCATTTATTAAAAAGAAAGTTGATGTCATAATGAATGGTGATGATAAATCAAAAAGAAAAGTTGATTGATGTGTGTATGCATTAATATCAAAGAAAGTTGATGTATAATGAATAGTGATGATATATAAAAAGAAAGTTGATATGTATATGCATTTATAAAAAGAAAGTTGATGTGTGTATGCATTAATATAAAAGAAAGTTGATGTCATAATGAATAGTAATGATGACATAATGAATGGTGATGATATAATAAAAAGAAGTTGATGTGTTATGCATAATGAATGAAAAAGAAAATTGATGATGTGTTTATGCATTAATCTATAAAACAGTTGATGTCATATTGAATAGTGATGATGACATAATGAATAGTGAGATATAATAAAAAGAAAGTTGATATGTATATGCATTTATTAAAAAGAAGTTGATGTGCATATGCTTTAATAAAGAAATTTGATGTGTATATGCATTTATTAAAAAGAAAGTTGATGTGTATATGCTTTAATAAAGAATTTGTATATATATGCATTAATAAAAACGAAAGTTGATGTGTATATGCATTAATATAAAAGAAAGTTGATGTCATATGAATAGTAATGATGACATAATGAATGGTGATGATATAATAAAAAGAAAGTTGATGTGTTTATGCATAATGAAAAAGAAAATTGATGTGTTTATGCATTAACTATAAAAAAAGTTGATGACATAATGAATAGGATGATGACATAATGATAGTGATGATGACACAATGAATGTATATGCATTAATCAAAAAGAAATGTTATTATATGTGCAGTTATGTGTAGCCGCCTTACTGAAGGAAGCGTTGGGTCTGGAAAAGGACCGCTTTTGGACAGGTCCCACCGGACCCTCCAACCCAAACCCAAGCCTGGTGATCGTCCACAAGCCATTGTGTGCAGATTTCATCGTTACAGTGACTGTGTTGACATTCTGCGCCGCGCTAGAGAGCTCCGACAGATTAAAGTCGAGACTTGACGTCTCACTCTTCCCGGATCACACTGCCAAGATAGATCGGGCCGGGCTGCTTTCAACGAGGTCAGACGCCAACTTCGTGGCATTGTCGGTGCTCGATATGTCGGATTCATCAGCGCGACTTCGCATCACATACAACGGTGTGAGAAGGACTTTGTTTCTGCGGATGAAGCCAGCGACTATGTCAAAACTTTGATTTCTGGGTGAGCTCTAGTAGCTTTCAGATTTTGTTCTATTATTCCTTAGTTTGTGGACTCACCAGCCTATTTATCTACATGTTCAGTATTTTTTTCACAGTAGATTTTCAGGTTTTTGGCTTGCTACACTAACTAGGTTAGTGTCACTGTTTGTTTAAAGCAGGTATTTTTTTTTTCCTTCAATCTTACTGTATGTGATTAACATAATATATCTGTTGTATTTTGTACTTCAGATATGATCAGCACTACCTCATTTTATGTCTCCATCTGATAGTACAGGACTGAGGGCCTACTATTATTGTCATTTTGCATTTTTACGTGCTTTACTATATTCATGTGCATACTGTTAAACAGTGTGAGATCGGCGGGAGTTTTTTTCTCTCGTACCTTTGTCTATGCTGCATGGTCTCCGGGTTGTTCAACGCTATTGTGGACAATTTGGTTATTGTGGAAACACAAAACGCGTCTCCTTTGTTCTATGGTTATATGGGGACTTTGGGTGTATTGTGTTTGGGGGTATGGTGGGGGGGTGGTGTTCCACCCCGGCTCTCTATGACCATTTCATTTTTTATGTTATTTTTTTATTTAAATGGTTAATGGCATTATAGATCCCAGCCTGGCTGGGTCAGGCACCACCTCTCAGATTTATCAGTGTGAATATCAGAGGTATGGGGAATCCTGTTAAGAGATAAGCTAAGGTTTTTTTGCGCACACTGAAACGTTTTAAACTCCTGATATAGTATTCTGCAGGAGACTCACCTTCGCCGTCAAAGATCACCGTAGGTTACATTGCCTTGGGTGGCTCAAGTTTTCCACTCAAATTTTAATTCAAAAGCTAGAGGAGTCGCCATTTTAGTTAGCAGAAAAGTTCAGTTCTCATCCACTGATGTTATTGCTGATAGAAAATGGCAGAAAACTCAGGTTGCTGGTACTTATTCACAAAAGAGGGTTTTGTTTGTAAATGTAAAATGCCCAAAACTTCGATGATGTTGAATTCGCTAACAGTTTGCTGAGTAACCTTCCCTTCTTGAATACACACCTGCTGATCTTCGGTGGGGATCTAATTGTGTTTTTGACCCAATCTTGGATCGTTCTAATCCTCGAAATCTGACTCAATCTGCTATGTCTATAACATTCTCTGATTTTAGGAGACGGAATGGTCTTGTTGATCCATGGAGATCTCGTAATCACCATTAAAAAAATCATCTTTCTTTTCCCCGGTGCATCATTCATATTCTAGGATTGATTACTTTTTGATTGACAGTACGCTTAATGCAGGTGTAATTTCCTCTGACTATTAGTATTGTAATATCTGACCATTCAACTTTATATTAGATATGCAACTTTCTACCTATAAATGTGATGTGTACATGCATTAATGAAAAAGAAAGTTGATGTCAGAATGAATGGTGATGATGACATAATGAAAAGTGATGATGACATAATGAATGGTGATAATAAATCAAAAATTAAGTAATGAGTATATGCATGATCTAAAAGAAAGTTGATGTGTATATGCTTAATATCAAAGAAAGTTGATGTGTATATGCATAAATCAAAAAGAAAGTTGATGACATAATGATTTGTGATGATAAATAAAAAGAAAGTTGATGAGTATAGCATTTATTAACCGGTATGTTATTTAAGCATGCAATTGATTGGGTGTTGATCAGAAAATTGTTATATTATTGATGATTGAAAACTATTTACATGACAGCATCGAGCTTCAGATCGATGGTGTTGTCATGGTAACAAAAAACTATATACAGAACGTTTTGCAACAATGAATACAACACATGCGGTTGCAATATGAAGTAAAATGTAATGAACAAGAGTTTCATACTCAATATAACTTTCTTTTTTAACTTTTTATTTTTGTATGATCATTGTGACTTTTGTTTTGGTTCTTTTTATTTTTTTATTTCGACACCAGGTATATGTGTGTGTGTGTGTGTGTGGTGTGTTGTGTTGTGTGTGTGTGTGGTGTGTGTGAGTAAGAAAGAGACACAGAGAGAGAGGGGGCGGGGGGGACAGCGGACAGTAAAAATAAAAATCTCCGATGGCAGAGACGCAACTGGAGTTGCATTTAAAACAAGCAGCATGTCTGAAA
>NW_022605148.1:0-17478 GCF_008692095.1 Etheostoma spectabile | reverse complement strand
AGACATCACCTATCCAGTTTTGTCTCTCAGGTAATTTCAGATCATTCGGATGTACGGTTTTAATATTAAGGCCTTAAAACCATTCTATTTGACCCTTTTCAGGCTGTAAGGCTATATTGACACTTTTTCAGGCTGTTAAAGGCATATTCTTCTCTTTTTCAGGCTACTCTAAAAAGGACTCCTGACGTTATTCCAGCTTCATTCCAAGTCTGGGCGAGACATCACCTATCCAGTGTTTCTCTCAGGTAATTTCAGAGCATTCTGATGTACGGTTTAATATTAAGGCCTTTAAACCAAGGCTATATTGACATTTTTTCAGGTGTTAAAGGCTATATTGTTACACTTTTTCAGGTAGTTAAAGGCATATTCTTCTCTTATTCAGCTACTCTAAAAAGGAATCCTGACGTTATTCCAGCTTCATTCCAGTCTGGGGGAGACATCACCTATCCAGTGTGTCTCCAGGTAATTTAAGCATTCTGATGTACGGTTTTTATTAAGGCCTTAAAACCAAGGCTATATTGACACTTTTTCAGGCTGTTTAAGGCTATATTGACACTTTTTTCAGGCTGTTAAAGGCATATTCTTCTCTTTTTTCAGCTCTCTAAAAGGGAATCCTGACGTTATTCCAGCTTCATTCCAAGTCTGGGGGAGACATCACCTATCCAGTGTTTCTCTCAGGTATTTTCAAAGCATTCTGATGTACGTTTTAATATTAAGGCCTAAAACCAAGGCTATATTGACACTTTTTCAAGCTGTTTAAGGCATATTCTTCTCTTTTTTCAGGCTAATCTAAAAAGGAATCCTGACGTTTATTCCAAGTCGGGGAGACATCACCTATCCAGTGTTTCTTCAGGTTATTTTCAGAGCATTCTGATGTACGGTTTTAATATTAAGGCCTTAAAACAAGGCTATATTGACACTTTTTCAGGCTGTTAAAGGCTATATGACACTTTTTCAGGCTGTTAAAGGCATATTCTTCTCTTTTTTTCAGGCTACTCTAAAAGGAATCCTGACATTATTCCAGCTTCATTCCAAGTCGGGGGGAGACATCACCTATCCAGTTGTCTCTCAGGTAATTTCAGAGCATTCTGATGTACGGTTTTAATATTAGCCTAAAACCAAGGCTATATTGACACTTTTTCAGGCTGTTAAAGGCTATATTGACACTTTTCAGGCTGTTAAGGCATATTCTTTCTCTTTTTCAGGCTACTCTAAAAGGAATCCTGACGTTATTCCAGCTTCATTCCAAGTCTGGGGAGACATCACCTATCCAGTGTGTCTCTCAGGTAATTTCAGAGCATTCTGATGTACGTTTTATATTAAAGGCCTTTAAACCAAGGCTATATTGACACTTTTTCAGGCTGTTAAAGGCTATATGAGACTTTTTCAGGCTGTTAAAGGCATATTCTTCTCTTTTTCAGGCTACTCTAAAAAGGAATCCTGACGTTATTCCAGCTTCATTCCAAGTCTGGGGGAGACATCATCTATCCATGTGTCCCCCGGTGTTATATCAGAGCATTCTGATGTACGGTTTTAATATTAAGGCCTTAAACCAAGACTATATTGACACTTTTTCAGGCTGTTAAGGCATATTCTTCTCTTTTTCAGGCTACTCTAAAAAGGAATCCTTACATTATTCCAGCTTCATTCCAAGTCTGGGGGAGACATCACCTATCCAGTGTTTCTCTCAGGTATTTTCAAGCATTCTGATGTACGGTTTTTATATTAAGGCCTTAACCAAGGCTGATTGACACTTTTTCAGGCTGTTAAAGGCATATTCTTCTCTTTTTCAGGCTACTCTAAAAATGAATCCTGACGTTATTCCAGCTTCATTCCAAGTCTGGGGAGACATCACCTATCCAGTTTTTCTCCCGTAATTTCAGAGCATTCTGATGTACGGTTTTAATATTAGCCTTAAAACCAAGGCTATTTGACACTTTTTCAAGCTGTTAAAGGCTATATTGAACTTTTTCAGGCTGTTTAAGGCATATTCTTCTCTTTTTCAGGCTACTCTAAAAAGAATCCTGACGTTATTCCAGCTTCATTCCCAGTCTGGGGGAGACATCACCTATCCAGTGTTCTCTCAGGTAATTTCAGAGCATTCTGATGTACGGTTTTAATATTAAGGCTTAAACCAAGGCTATATTGACATTTTTTCAGGCTGTTAAGGCTATATTGACACTTTTTCAGGTATTAAAGGCATATTCTTCTCTTATTCAGGCTACTCTAAAAAGGAATCCTGACGTTATTCCAGCTTCATTCCAAGTCCGGGGGAGACATCACCTATCCGTGTTTCTCTCAGGTAATTTTTAAAGCATTCTGATGTACGGTTTTATATTAAGGCCTTAAACCAAGGCTATATTGACACTTTTTCAGGCTGTTAAAGGCATATTCTTCTCTTTTTCAGGCTAATCTAAAAATGAATCCTGATTCGTTATTCCAAGTCTGGGGAGACATCACCTATTCAGTTGTTTCTCAGGTATTTCAGAGCATTCTGATGTACGGTTTTCATATTAAGGCCTTAAAACCAAGGCTATATTGACACTTTTTCAGGCTGTTAAAGGCTAATTGACACTTTTTCAGGCTGTTAAAGCATATTCTTCTCTTTTTCAGGCTACTCTAAAAAGAATCCTGATGTTATTCCAGCTTCATTCCAAGTCTGGGGAGACATCACCTATCCAGTGTTTTCTATCAGTATTTTCAGAGCATTCTGATGTACGGTTTTAATATTAAGGCCTTAAAACCAAGGCTATATTGACACTTTTTCAGGCTGTCAAAGGCTATATTGACACTTTTTCAGGCTGTTAAAGGCATATTCTTCTCTTTTTCAGGCTACTCTAAAAAGGAATCCTGACGTTATTCCAGCTTCATTCCAAGTCCGGGGAGACATCACCTATCCAGTGTGTCTCCCGGTAATTTCAGAGCATTCTGATGTACGGTTTTAATATTGCCTTAAACCAAGGCTATATTGACACTTTTTCAGGCTGTTAAAGGCTATATTGACACTTTTTCAGGCTGTTAAAGGCATATTCTTCTCTTTTTCAGGCTACTCTAAAAGGAATCCTGACGTTATTCCAGCTTCATTCCAATCTGGGGGAGACATCACCTATCCATGTGTCTCTCAGGTATTTTCAGAGCATTCTGATGTACGGTTTTTAATTTAAGGCCTTAAACCAGGCTATATTGACATTTTTCAGGCTGTTAAAGGCTATATTGACACTTTTTCAGGCTGTTAAAGGCATATTCTTCTCTTATTCAGCTACTCTAAAAGGAATCCTGACGTTATTCCAGCTTCATTCCAAGTCCGGGGGAGACATCACCTATCCAGTGTTCTCTCAGGTAATTTTAAAGCATTCTGATTACGGTTTTAATATTAAGGCCTTAAACCAGGCTATATTGACACTTTTTCAGGCTGTTAAAGGCATATTCTTCTCTTTTTCAGGCTACTCTAAAATGAATCCTGACGTTATTCCAGTCGGGGGAGACATCACCTATCCAGTGTTTCTCTCAGGTATTTTAAGAGCATTCTGATGTACGGTTTTCATATTAGGCCTTAAACCAGGCTATATTGACACTTTTTCAGGCTGTTAAGGCTATATTGACACTTTTTCAGGCTGTTAAAGGCATATTCTTCTCTTTTTCAGGCTACTCTTGAAGGAATCCTGATGTTATTCCAGCTCATTCCAAGTCTGGGGAGACATCACCTATCCAGTGTTTCTATCAGGTATTTTCAGAGCATTCTGATGTACGTTTTAATATTAAGGCCTTAAAACCAGGCTATATTGACACTTTTTCAGGCTGTTAAAGGCTATATTGAGACTTTTTCAGGCTGTTAAAGGCATATTCTTCTCTTTTTCAGGCTACTCTAAAAAGGAATCCTGACGTTATTCCAGCTTCATTCCAGTCTGGGGGAGACATCACCTATCCAGTGTGTCTCTCAGGTAATTTCAGAGCATTCTGATGTACTGTTTTAATATTAAGGCCTTTAAACCAAGGCTATATTGACATTTTTTCAGGCTGTTAAAGGCTATATTGACACTTTTTCAGGTAGTTAAAGGCATATTCTTCTCTTATTCAGGCTACTCTAAAAAGGAATCCTGACGTTATTCCAGCTTCATTCCAAGTCTGGGGGAGACATCACCTATCCAGTGTGTCTCTCAGGTAATTTCAAAGCATTCTGATGTACGGTTTTAATATTAAGGCCTTAAAACCAAGTCTATATTGACACTTTTTCAGGCTGTTAAAGGCTATATTGAGACTTTTTCAGGCTGTTAAAGGCATATTCTTCTCTTTTTCAGGCTACTCTAAAAAGGAATCCTGACGTTATTCCAGCTTCAATCCAAGTCTGGGGGAGACATCACCTATCCAGTGTGTCTCTCAGGTAATTTTTAAAGCATTCTGATGTACGGTTTTAATATTAAGGCCTTAAAACCAAGGCTATATTGACACTTTTTCAGGCTGTTAAAGGCATATTCTTCTCTTTTTCAGGCTACTCTAAAAAGGAATCCTGACGTTATTCCAGCTTCATTCCAAGTCTGGGGGAGACATCACCTATCCAGTGTGTCTCTCAGGTAATTTCAGAGCATTCTGATGTACGGTTTTAATATTAAGGCCTTTAAACCAAGGCTATATTGACATTTTTTCAGGCTGTTAAAGGCTATATTGACACTTTTCAGGCTGTTTAAAGGCATATTTCTTTCTTTTTCAGGCTACTCTAAAAGGAATCCTGACGTTATTCCAGCTCCATTCCAAGTCTGGGGAGACAACACCTATCCAGTGTTTCTCTCAGGTATTTTCAGAGCATTCTGATGTACGGTTTTAATATTAAGGCCTTTAAACCAAGTCTATATTGACACTTTTTCAGGCTGTTAAAGGCATATTCTTCTCTTCCAGGCTACTCTAAAATGAATCCTGACGTTATTCCAAGTCTGGGGGAGACATCACCTATCCAGTGTTTCTCTCAGGTAATTTCAGAGCATTCTGATGTACGGTTTTAATATTAAGGCCTTAAACCAAGGCTATATTGACACTTTTTCAGGCTTTAAAGGCTATATTGACACTTTTTCAGGCTGTTAAAGGCATATTCTTCTCTTTTTCAGGCTACTCTAAAAAGGAATCCTGACGTTATTCCAGCTTCATTCCAAGTCTGGGGGAGACATCACCTATCCAGTTGTCTCTCAGGTAATTCAGAGCATTCTGATGTACGGTTTTAATATTAAGGCCTTAAAACCAAGAATATATTGACACTTTTCAGGCTGTTAAGGCATATTCTTCTCTTTTTCAGGCTACTCTAAAAAGGAATCCTGACGTATTCCAGCTTCATTCCAAGTCTGGGGAGACATCACCTATCCAGTGTTTCTCTCAGGTAATTTCAGAGCATTCTGATGTACGGTTTTATATTAAGGCCTTAAAACCAAGTCTATATTGACACTTTTTCAGGCTGTTAAAGGCTATATTGACACTTTTTCAGGTGTTAAGGCATATTCTTCTCTTTTTCAGGCTACTCTAAAAGGAATCCTGACGTTATTCCAGCTTCATTCCAAGTCTGGGGAGACATCACCTATCCAGTGTTTCTCTCAGGTAATTTCAAAGCATTCTGATGTACGGTTTTAATATAAGGCCTTAAAACCAAGTCTATATTGACACTTTTTCAGGCTGTTAAAGGCTATATTGACACTTTTTCACTGTTAAAGGCATATTCTTCTCTTTTTCAGGCTACTCTAAAAGGAATCCTGACGTTATTCCAGCTTCATTCCAAGTCTGGGGGAGACATCACCTATCCAGTGTTTCTCTCAGGTAATTTCAGAGCATTCTGATGTACGGTTTTTAATATTAAGGCCTTAAACCAAGGCTATATTGACATTTTTCAGGTTGTTAAGGCTATATTGACACTTTTTCAGTCTTAAGGCTATTCTCTCTTATTCAGGCTACTCTAAAAGGAATCCTGACGTTATTCCAGCTTCATTCCAAGTCTGGGGAGACATCACCTATCCAGTGTTTCTCTCAGGTATTTTCAAGCATTCTGATGTACGGTTTTAATATTAAGGCCTTAAAACCAAGGCTATATTGACACTTTTTCAGGCTGTTAAAGGCTATATTGACACTTTTCAGGCTGTTAAAGGCATTTCTTCTCTTTTTCAGGCTACTCTAAAAGGAATCCTGACGTTATTCCAGCTTCATTCCAAGTCGGGGGAGACATCACCTATCCAGTGTGTCTCTCAGGTAATTTCAAGCATTCTGATGTACGGTTTTAATATTAAGGCCTTAAAACCAAGTCTATATTGACACTTTTTCAGGCTTTTAAGGCTATATTGACACTTTTTCAGGCTGTTAAAGGCATATTCTTCTCTTTTTCAGGCTACTCTAAAAGGAATCCTGACGTTATTCCAGCTTCATTCCAAGTCGGGGGAGACATCACCTATCCAGTGTGTCTCTCAGGTATTTCAGAGCATTCTGATGTACGGTTTTAATATAAGGCCTTAAAACCAAGCTATATTGACACTTTTTTCAGGCTGTTAAAGGCTATATTGACACTTTTTCAGGCTGTTAAAGGCTATTGACATTTTCAGGCTTTTAAAGGCATATTCTTCTCTCTTCAGGCTACTCTAAAAGGAATCCTGACGTTATTCCAGCTTCATTCCAAGTCTGGGGAGACATCACCTATCCGTGTTTCTCTCAGGTAATTTCAAAGCATTCTGATGTACGGTTTTAATATTAAGGCCTTAAACCAAGTCTATATTGACACTTTTTCAGGCTGTTAAAGGCTATATTGACACTTTTTCAGGCTGTTAAGGCATATTCTTCTCTTTTTCAGGCTACTCTAAAAGGAATCCTGACGTTATTCCAGCTTCATTCCAAGTCCGGGGAGACATCACCTATCCAGTGTGTTCTCTCAGGTAATTTCAGAGCATTCTGATGTACGGTTTTAATATAAGGCTTAAACCAAGGCTATATTGACACTTTTTCAGGCTGTTAAAGGCTATATTGACACTTTTTCAGGCTGTTAAAGGCATATTCTTCTCTTTTTCAGGCTACTCTAAAAAGGAATCCTGACGTTATTCCAGCTTCATTCCAAGTCCGGGGAGACATCACCTATCCGTGTGTCTCTCAGGTAATTTCAGAGCATTCTGATGTACGGTTTTAATATTAAGGCCTTAAACCAAGGCTATATTGACACTTTTTCAGGTGTTAAAGGCATATTCTTCTCTTTTTCAGGCTACTCTAAAAGGAATCCTTACGTTATTCCAGCTTCATTCCAAGTGGGAGACATCACCTATCCAGTTTTCTCTCAGGTAATTTTAGAGCATTCTGATGTACGGTTTTAATATTAGGCCTTAAAACCAGGCTATATTGACACTTTCAGGCTGTTAAGGCTATATTGACACTTTTTCAGGCTGTTAAAGGCATATTCTTCTCTTTTTCAGGCTACTCTAAAAAGGAATCCTGACGTTATTCCAGCTTCATTCCAAGTCTGGGGGACATCACCTATCCAGTGTTTCTCTCAGGTAATTTCAAAGCATTCTGATGTACGGTTTTAATATTAAGGCCTTTAAACCAAGTCTATATTGACACTTTTCAGGCTTTTAAAGGCTATATTGACACTTTTTTCAGGCTGTTTAAAGCATATTCTTCTCTTTTCAGGCTACTCTTGAAAGGAATCCTGACGTTATTCCAGCTCATTCCAAGTCTGGGGAGACATCACCTATCCAGTGTTTCTCTCAGGTATTTTCAGAGCATTCTGATGTACGGTTTTAATATTAAGGCCTTAAAACCAAGGCTATATTGACACTTTTTCAGCTGTCAAGGCTATTTACACTTTTTCAGGCTGTTAAAGGCATATTCTTCTCTTTTTCAGGCTACTCTAAAAAGGAATCCTGACGTTATTCCAGCTTCATTCCAAGTCTGGGGAGACATCACCTATCCAGTGTGTCTCTCGGTAATTCAGAGCATTCTGATGTACGGTTTTAATATTTGGCCTTAAAACCAGGCTATTGACACTTTTTCAGGCTGTTAAAGGCATATTCTTCTCTTTTTCAGGCTACTCTAAAAAGGAATCCTGACGTTATTCCAGCTTCATTCCAAGTCTGGGGAGACATCACCTATCCAGTGTTTCTCTCAGGTATTTCAGAGCATTCTGATGTACGTTTTAATATTAAGGCCTTTAACCAAGTCTATATTGACACTTTTTCAGGCTGTTAAAGGCTATATTGACACTTTTTCAGGCTGTTAAAGGCATATCTTCTCTTTTTCAGGCTACTCTAAAAGGAATCCTGACGTTATTCCAGCTTCATTCCAAGTCTGGGGGAGACATCACCTATCCAGTGTGTCTCTCAGGTAATTTTAGAGCATTCTGATGTACGGTTTTAGTATTAAGGCCTTAAACCCAAGGCTATATTGACACTTTTTCAGGCTGTTAAAGGCATATTCTTCTCTTTTTCAGGCTATCTAAAAGAATTCTGACGTTATTCAAGTCTGGGGGAGACATCACCTTTTCAGTGTTTCTCTCAGGTAATTTCAAAGCATTCTGATTTAGGGTTTTAATATTAGGCTTTAAACCAAGTCTATACTGACACTTTTTCAGGCTTTAAGGCTATATTGACACTTTTTCAGGCTGTTAAAGGCATATTCTTCTCTTTTTCAGGCTACTCTTGAAAGGAATCCTGACGTTATCCAGCTCCATTCCAAGTCTGGGGAGACATCACCTATCCAGTTTTCTATCAGGTTTTTTCAGAGCATTCTGAGTACGGTTTTAATATTAAGGCCTTAAACTAAGCTATATTGACACTTTTTCAGGCTGTCAAGGCTATTGACACTTTTTTCAGGCTGTTTAGGCATTTTCTCTCTTTTCAGGCTACTCTTAAAAGGAATCCTGACGTTATTCCAGCTCCATTCCAAGTCTGGGGGAGACATCACCTATCCAGTGTTCTATCAGTTGATTTTTCAGAGCATCTGATGTACGGTTTTAATATTAAGCCTTTAAACCAAGGCTATATGACACTTTTTCAGGCAGTTAAGCAAGGCAAGGCAAGGCAGCTTTATTTGTATAGCACATTTCAGCAACAAGGCAATTCAAAGTGCTTTACACAAAATCAGTTAAACAGATAACACAAGTAAAAACAGTTAAAAATCACAAGCATTAAAAACCGGTAAAACACATGAATAGACAGTTAAAAACAAGAGAAACATAAAACACAAGAATAAATTTACAGTGCAGCATAAGAAATTTAAAGAAATGATTAGTCATTTAAGAAAGGCAGCATCAAATAGAAAGGTCTTCAGCCTTGATTTAAAAGAACTGAGAGTACAGCGGATCTACAGGTTTCTGGGAGTTTATTCCAGATATGAGAGCATAGAAACTGAAAGCTGCCTCACCCTGTTTAGTTCTGACTCTGGGGACAGAAAGCAGACCTGTCCCAGATGACCTGAGAGGTCTGGTGGTTCATAGTGTAGTAGCAGATCAGCAAATATTTTGGACCTAAACCGTTAAGTGATTTATAAACTAGCAAGAGTACTTTGAAATCAATTCTTTGAGACACAGGAAGCCAGTGTAAAGACTTCAGAACTGGAGTGATGTGATCCAGTCTCTTGGTCTTAGTGAGGACTCGAGCAGCAGCGTTCTGAATCAGCTGCAGCTGTCTGATTGATTTTTTAGGGAGACCTGTAAAGACCCCGTTACAGTAGTCAAGTCTACTGAAGATAAAGCAGGGACAAGTTTTCCAAATCCTGTGACACATAAGTCCTTTAACCCTTGATATATTCTTAAGTGATAGTAGGCTGACTTTGTAATTGTCTTAATGTGCTGTTAAGTTCAGGTCTGAGTCCATGACTACACCCAGATTCTGGCTTTGTCTGTTGTTTTTAACATTGTTGTTTGAAGCTGAGCGCAGACTTTTAATCGTTCCTCTCTTGCTCCAAAACAACCACCTCAGTTTTTCCTTCATTTAATTTCAGAAAGTTCTGGCATCCAGCCGTTAATTTGTTCGATGCACTTAGTCAGTTTTGTATTGGACTATAGTCCCCTGGCGATAAGGTTATGTAAATTTGTGTGTCGTCCGCATAACTATGGTAACTTATTTTGTTTTTTCTCCATAATCTGAGCCAGTGGAAGCATGTAGATGTTAAACAGAAGAGGCCCCAGAATGGAGCCTTGCGGAACTCCGCACGTCATATTTGTACGCTCAGATGCATAATTACCTATAGACACAAAGTAATCCCTATTCTTTAGGTAGGATTCAACCAGTTTAGTACTGAGCCAGAAAGGCCAACGCAGTTTTCCAATCGGTCTAGTAGTATGTCGTGGTCGACCGTGTCAAATGCAGCACTGAGATCAAGTAATACTAAGATTGAAATTTTGCCATTATCTGTGTTAAGGTGGATGTCATTAAAGACTTTGACAGAGCCGTTTCAGTGCTGTGGTGTGGTCGGAAACCCGACTGAAAGTATCAAAACTGTTGCTTAGTGACAAAATGGTTGAGTTGTTGAAAGACTACTTTTTCAATGATTTTACTTAAAAACGGAAGGTTTGATATTGGCCTATAGTTGCTCATTAGTGACTTGTCTAGGTTGTTCTTTTTTAAGAGTGGCTTGATTACTGCAGTTTTCAGGGCCTGTGGAAAGATACCTGAAAGAAGAGATGTGTTCACAATCTGTAGAAGATCAGAAGTCAAACAATTGGAAACATTTTTGAAAAGTCCCGTTGGTAGAACATCAAGGCAACAGGTCGAGGTTTTCAGATGTTGAATAATGTCCTCCAGGTTTGTATGGTTGATCGTGTGAAATTCTGTCATATTGGAACTATTTTTGCTTGAACACTGTGACAACACATATCCTGGACTTGATATGGAGGCACTGACTGTTTGTCTAATCTTTTGAATTTTGTCTTTGAAGAAGGAGGCAAAGTCATTGCAGGCCTTGGTAGATAAAAGTTCAGATGCTACTGGTACTGGAGGGTTTGTTAACCTATCAACAGTAGCAAACAAAGCACGGGAATTATTATGTTTTTTTCTAGAGATAATATCAGAGAAAAAGGACCTTCTTGCATTCCTCAGTTCCAAATTATAAATGCGAAGTCTCTCTTTATAGGAGTTATAATGGACCAGGAGATTTGTTTTTCGCCACCTCGTTCAGCTTTCCTACACTCTCTTTTCTGTTCTCACCAGTAGGACATTTCTCCATGGAGATCTTTTCTTACCAGATACAACTTTGACCTAGTGGGAGCAATGGCATCAATAACATTTGTAATTTTACAGTTGAAATTATCTACAAGCTCACTGACTGATAGCCCAAGAGGGCTGGTGTGGAGGAGAAAAGCTGTATAAATGTGTCACTGGTGTTTTCAGTGATATACCGTTTTCTGATTATCTTTGTTTGGACACTTTGGGCACAGAGATAGTGCCGTTAAAGAAAACACAGGAATGATCTGAGAGAGCAACGTCAGTCACCACAACCTTGGAATGTTCAGACCTTTGGAGACAATCAAGTCCAGTGTGCCCCTTATTGTGGGTGGGCTCCGTCACATGCTGAGTCAGTCCATAGTTCTCAAAAACACCAACACAGCTCTTTGGTCCCCCTGTCCTGGGGGCTGTCAACATGAATGTTAAAATCACCCGCAATGATTACACAATCAAAGTTAATGCAGATAATAGACAGCAGTTCAGTGAAGTCATCAATGAAGGTTGCACAATATTTAGGTGGCCTGTAGATATTTAGAAACATCGCTTGAGGGGAAGATCTTAATTGAAGAGCAACATATTCAAAGAAACAAAATTTCCATAACATATTTGCGTACAGTGGAATGAGTCATTAAACAAAATGGCGACTCCACCTCCTTTCTTATTCACTCTATTCTCACTCATAAAACTGAAGTTAGGGGAGCTGACTCGATGAGACAGCAGCGCTGTTATTATGGTCTAACCAGGTTTCAGTTAAAACATAAAATCTAGATTGTGCTTAGTAATAAAATCATTGATTAAAAATGATTTTCCTGCCAAAGACCTGACGTTTAGTAAGGCTAGTGTTAGTGTGTTTTCATTTTTTGGACAGGCTGTAGCTGACGAGGAATGGATGCTAAATTTGCTAAGTTTGCAGTTAAGTGCTTATTCACCATTCTTTTCCTATTACCTATCACAACAGAAATTGAGGAAGAATTGAATCCACAGGCCCGGCTTGTCTTGAAAAGAGTCATTAGTATCACTAGTCCTGCAGCCAAGGCCCGGCACATATCAGATAGTGCTTGCCAGATTTTGCACACAAGCGTCCTTATCAGTCTGGGGGGAAGGAGTTTTCTGACATCCTGGTAGTGGTGCTTGGCGTTTTACTTTTGCCGGGGTTGAGCCATGGGGGTAGGAAGGGGTGCATAATTGATGGGGAAATAAGGAAAGGGTGTGTGGAGACATCAGTAGAGACAGCGATGAATCCTCAGAAGGTTCGGGTGGGAAGGTTTGAGGGTGTGCTGGACGGTGAAGAGGGGAGTGGAGGTTTCGTGTCTCTGCTCTCTGGTCTCCCATGGTCAAGTCTTTGCACAGGCGGGGCTGTGCTGGATCACTGCCGCACTTTGTTGTGTCTTCCTTTTGTTTTGTGACCTTGGCAGAGGGAGCAGATGTGTAGCGCAGAAGTAAAGCAGATTAGAGGTGAACAGCTTTACTCCTGGCTTGTTAAGGGAAAGTCTATCTGCTTTAAAAGATGTCTGCGCTCCCAGAAAATGTTTAAATTGTCAATGAACTTCAGAGAGTGGACGGTACATTCAGTTGAAAGCCATTTGTTTAGTCCCAACAGTCGGCTGAATCTCTCATCTCCTCTTCTGACTGACGGTATAGGACCACTGATAAACCCATTTGCGCTTAGGGGGGTGACTGTGTCAAGCAGTTCCCTAAAGTCCAGTTCAGCAATTCAGACTGTGCTTTACAACATCATTTGACCCTATATGCAGAATAATGTTCTTCACAGTTGGGTGTGCTGCCACGATATCTGGGATTTTTTGGGTCAAGTCAGACACCATGTCTTTGGGAAAACATAGTATTTTGGTGTTTTTACTGTTTTTTTAAATCTTTTACAGCAGAGTCACCCACAATCAGGTTTGAGGCCCAGTTGTTAGCTTTTACTTTTTGAATTGCTCTCAGTCCTTACCCTGCTGTGTGGTGATGAGACGCAGTCCCGGTCATCAGATGACTGTCCAGCGTCTTGCAGCAGAGGAGCAAATCTGTTATCCAGTTGCACACCAGGTTGTTGGGGGGCATTTTGTTGCTTATTTTCCCTTTTGCAGCTGTCCCGGCTGTGTCCTACTAGGTACAGGGGTTGAAGAGGCGCTCTGCCCAGATGATAATGCAGGCCAGCCGGTCATATCACAAACCTCAGGGCGCTGTGCCCGCCCGTAGTCGTCCTCCCATTTCCCAGGAAAATGATTTACTCTTAGGCTTCGCACCAGACGAGTTCCAGGGAGGACCGCCACTTGTTGATTTATTACCAGTTCCACCCTCCTGTTTCTTTGTAGTCTTGTTGGTGCTAATTAGCCGTGTGTTAGCATACTTCTGTCCATTGTTATGGGTCCCATGGTAAAGTGGTGTCATTTCCACAAGATCCGTTAACTTCCACGTTCACTTCTAGAAGGTGAACCTTGGTTTCCAGAAGTGCAATCTTCTGAAGGAGTTTGTAGTAGTCTTTCTACGGAGAAAGGAGGCATCTTGCTGCTAATTAGCTTTAGCTACAATCACTGTAGGACAGGCTTGAGCTATTGGTAGGCCACGCTCACGCAGAAAAATTTTAAAATATGGCAATAGCCTACTATGTCTACAAAATTGTATAGTCCAGTGTTTTTGAAGTGTCCAAGAGCCGCTGCTCATAGTTTCCTCAGAGGAAAAGCACGATTATCAGCAAATATCAGCAAAAATATGCAAGCAGAAGCAGGAGCAAGCAGCAAAGCGTCTGCACTGTAAGAAGCAGGAAGCAGTATGTTAAAGGCTATTAAAGGCAGTAAGTTAAAGGCTATATTGACACTTTTTCAGTCTGTTAAAGGCATATTCTTCTCTTTTTCAGGCTACTCTAAAAAGGAATCCTGACGTTATTCCAGCTTCATTCCAGTCCGTGGGAGAAATACCTATCCAGTGTTTCTCTCAGGTAATTTCAGAGCATTCTGATGTACGGTTTTTAATATTAAGGCCTTAAAACTAGTCTATATTGATACTTTTTCAGGCTGTAAGGCTAATTGACACTTTTTCAGGCTGTTAAAGGCATATTCTTCTCTTTTTCAGGCTACTCTAAAAAGGAATCCTGACGTTATTCAGCTTCATTCCAAGTCTGGGGGAGACATCACCTATCCGGTGTTTTCTCTCAGGTAATTTCAAGCATTCTGATTTAGGGTTTTAATATTAAGGCCTTTAAACCAAGTCTATACTGACACTTTTTCAGGCTTTTAAAGGCTATATTGACACTTTTTCGGCTGTTAAAGGCATATTCTTCTCTTTTTCAGGCTACTCTTGAAAGGAATCCTGACGTTATTCCAGCTCCATTTCAAGTCTGGGGAGACATCACCTATCCAGTGTTTCTATCATTTTTTCAGAGCATTCTGATGTACGGTTTTAATATTAAGGCCTTAAAACCAAGGCTATATTGACACTTTTCAGGCTTTTAAAGCCTATATTGACACTTTTTCAGGCTGTTAAGGCATTTCTTCTCTTTTTCATGCTACTCTAAAAAGGAATCCTGACGTTATTCCGCTTCATTCCAAGTCCTGGGGAGACATCACCTATCCATGTGTCTCCCGGGTAATTTCAGAGCATTCTGATGTACGGTTTTAATATTAAGGCCTTAAACCAAGGCTATATTGACACTTTTTCAGCTGTTAAAGGCTTATATTGACACTGTTTTCCTGTTAAAGGCCTATTCTTCTCTTTTTCAGGCTACTCTAAAAGGAATCCTGACGTTATTCCAGCTTCATTCCAAGTCCGGGGAGGACTCACCTATCCAGTGTGTCTCCGGTACTTCCAGAGCATTCTGATGTACGGTTTTATATTAAGGCCTTAAAACCAAGGCTATATTGACACTTTTTCAGGCTGTTAAAGGCTATATTGACACTTTTCAGGCTGTTAAAGGCATATTCTTCTCTTTTTCAGGCTACTCTAAAAAGGAATCCTGACGTTATTCCAGCTTCATTCCAAGTCTGCGGGAGACTCACCTATTCAGTGTGCTCCACAGTAATTTCAGAGCATTCTGATGCGTTTTAATATTATAGGCCTTAAACCAAGTCTATATTGACACTTTTTTAGGCTGTTAAGGCTATATTGACATATTTCAGGATGTTAAGGTATATTCCTTCTCTTTTCCAGGCTACTCTAAAAAGGAATCCTGACGTTATTCCAGCTTCTTCCAAGTCTGGGGGAGACATCACCTATCCGTGTTTCTCTCAGGTAATTTCAAAGCATTCTGATTTAGGGTTTTAATATTAAGGCCTTTAACCAAGTCTATACTGACACTTTTTCAGGCTTTTAAAGGCTATATTGACACTTTTCAGGCTGTTAAAGGCATATTCTCCTTTTTCAGGCTACTCTTGAAAGGGATCCTGACGTTATTCCAGTCCAATTTCAAGTCGGGGAGACATCACCTATCCAGTGTTTCTATCAGGTTTTTTCAGAGCATTCTGATGTACGTTTTATATTAAGGCCTTAAAACTAAGGCTATATTGACACTTTTTCAGGCTGTCAAGGCTATATTGACACTTTTTCAGGCTGTTTAAGGCATTTCTTCTCTTTTCAGGCTACTCTTAAAGGAATCCTGACGTTATTCCAGCTTCATTCCACGTCTGGGGGAGACATCACCTATCCATGTGTCTCCTGGGTAATTCAAAGCATTCTGATTTTAGGGTTTTAATATTATGGCCTTTAACCAAGTCTATATTGACACTTTTTTCAGGCTGTTAAAGGCTATATTGAGACTTTTTCATGCTGTTAAAGGCATATTCTTCTCTTTTTCAGGCTACTCTTGAAGGAATCCTGACGTTATTCCAGCTTCATTCCAAGTCTGGTGGAGACATCACCTATCCGTGTTTCTCTCAGGTAATTTCAGCATTCTGATTTAGGGTTTTAAATATTGCCTTTAAACCCAGTCCTTATACTGACACTTTTTCAGGCTTTTAAAGCTATATTGACACTTTTCAGGCTGTTAAAGGCATATTCTCTCTTCTTCAGGCTACTCTTGAAGGAATCCTGACGTTATTCCCGCTCCATTTCAAGTCTGGGGGAGACATCACCTATCCAGTGTTTCTATCAGGTTTTTCAGAGCATTCTGATGTACGGTTTAATATTAAGGCCTTAAAACTAAGGCTATATTGACACTTTTTCAGGCTGTCAAAGGCTAATTGACACTTTTTTCAGGCTGTTTAAGGCATTTTCTTCTCTTTTTCAGGCTACTCTTAAAAGAATCCTGACGTATTCCAGCTCATTCCAAGTCTGGGGGAGACATCCCTATCCGTGTGTCTCCTGGGTAATTTCAGAGCATTCTGTGTACGGTTTAATATTAAGCCTTAAAACCAAGGCTATTTGAACTTTTTCAGGCTGTTAAAGGCTATATTACACTTTTTCAGGCTGTTAAAGGCATATCTTCTCTTTTTCAGGCTACTCTAAAAAGGAATCCTGACGTTATTCCAGCTTCATTCCAAGTCTGGGGGAGACATAACCTATCCATGTTTCTCTCAGGTAATTCCAGAGCATTCTGATGTACGGTTTTAATATTAAGCCCTTAAAACCAAGTCTATATTGAACTTTTTCAGGCTTTAAAAGGCTATCTTGACACTTTTTCAGGCTGTTAAAGACATATTCTTCTCTTTTTAAGGCTACTCTTGAAAGGATCCTGACGTTTTTCCAGCTCCATTCCAAGTCTGGGGGAGACATCACCTATCCTGTTTCTATCAGGTATTTTCAGAGCATTCTGATGTACGGTTTTAATATTAAGGCCTTAAAACCAAGGGCCTATTGACACTTTTTCAGGCTTTTAAAGGCTATATTGACACTTTTTCAGGCTGTTAAAGGCATATTCTTCTCTTTTTCAGGCTACTCTAAAAGGATCGTGACTTTATTCCATCTTCATTCCAATTCTGGGAGACATCACCTATCCAGTGTTTTCTCTCAGGTAATTTCAGAGCTTCTGATGTACGGTTTTAATATTAAGGCCTTAAACCCAAGTCTATATTGACACTTTTTCAGGTGTTAAAGGCATATTCTCTCTTTTCAGGCTACTCTAAAAAGAATCCTGACGTTATTCCAGCTCATTCCAAGTCCGGGGGAGACATCACCTATCCATGTGTCTCTCGGGTAATTCAGAGCATTCTGATGTACGGTTTAATATAAGGCCTTAAAACCAAGGCTATATTGACAACTTTTTCAGGCTGTTAAAGGCTAATATTGAGACTTTTTCAGGCTGTTAAAGGCATATTCTTCTCTTTTTCAGGCTACTCTAAAAAGAAATCCTGACGTTATTCCAGCTTCATTC
>NW_022605147.1:0-32471 GCF_008692095.1 Etheostoma spectabile | reverse complement strand
TCTTTTTCAGGCTACTCTAAAAAGGAATCCTTACATTATTCCAGCTTCATGCCAAGTCTGGGGAGACATCACCTATCCAGTGTGTCTCTCAGGTAATTTCAGAGCATTCTGATGTACAGTTTTAAAATGTAAGGCCTTGAAACCAAGGCTATATTGAGAATTTTTCAGGCTAGTAAAGGCATATTCTTCTCTTTTTCAGGTACTCTAAATAGGAATCCTGACGTTATTCCAGCTTAATGCTAAGTCTGGAGGAGACATTAACCTATCCAGGGTGTCTCTCAGGTAATTTTAGAGCATTCTGATGTACGGATTTAAAATGAAGGCCTTAAACCAAGGCTATATTGACCACTTTTTAAGCTAGTAAAGGCAATTCTTTTCTTTTTCAGGCTACTCTAAAAAGGACTCATTACGTTATTCCACCTTCATTCCAAGTCTGGGGGAGACATCACCTATCCAGTGTGTCTCTCAGGTAATTTTCAGAGCATTCTGATGATACGGTTTTAAAATTAAGGCCTTGAAACCAAGGCTATATGACACTTTTCAGGCTAGTAAAGGCATATTCTCTCTTTTTCAGAAGGCATATTTCTTCTCTTTTTCAGGCTACTCTAAAAAGGAATCCTTACGTTATTCCAGCTTCATTCCAAGTCAACGGGAGACATACCTATCCAGTGTGTCTCTCAGGTAATTTCAGAGCATTCTGATGTACGGTTTTAAAATTAAGGCCTTGAAACCAAGGCTATATTGAGACTTTTCAGGCTAGTAAAGGCATATTACTTCTCTTTTCAGAAGGCATATTCTTCTCTTTTTCAGGCTACTCTAAAAAGGAATCCTTGACATTATTCAGCTTAATCCAAGTCTGGGGGAGACATCACCTATCCAGTGTGTCTCTCAGGTAATTTCAGAGCCTTCTGATGTACTAGTTTAAAAATTAAGGCCTTGAAACCAAGGCTATAGTGACACTTTTCAGGCTAGTAAAGGCATATTCTTCTCTTTTCAGAAGGCATATTCTTCTTTTTCAGGCTACTCTAAAAAGGAATCCTTACATTTTTTCAGCTTCATTCCAGTCTGCGGGAGAAGACATCACCTATCCAGTGTGTGTCTCTCAGGTAATTTCAGAGCATTCTGATGTACAGTTTTAAATTAAGGCCTTGAAACCAAGGCTATATTGACACTTTTTCAGGCTAGTAAAGGCATATTCTCTCTTTTTCAGAAGGCATATCTTCTCTTTTTCAGGCTACTCTAAAAAGGAATCCTTACATTATTCCAGCTTCATTCCAAGTCTGCGGGAGACATCACCTATACAGTGTGTCTCTAGGTAATTTCAGAGCATTCTGATGTACAGATTTGTAAAATTAAGGCTTGAAACCAAGGCTATATTGACACTTTTTCAGGCTAGTAAAGGCATATTCTTCTCTTTTCAGAAGGCATATTCTTCTCTTTTTCAGGCTATTCTAAAGGAATCCATACGTTATTCCAGCTTATTCCAAGTCTGGGGGAGACATCACCTATCCAGTGTGTCTCTCAGGTAATTTCAGAGCATTCTGATGTACAGTTTTAAAATAAGGCTTTAAACCAAGGCTATATTGACACTTTCAGGCAGTAAAGGCATATTCTTCTCTTTTTCAGAAGGCATATCTTCTCTTTTCAGGCTACTCTAAAAAGGAATCCATTACGTTATTCCAGCTTAATCCAAGTCTGGGAGACATCACCTATCCAGGTGTCTCTCAGGTAATTTCAGAGCATTCTGATGTACAGTTTTAAAATTAGGCCTTGAAACAAGGTATATTGACACTTTTTCAGGCTATAGTAAAGGCATTCTTCTCTTTTCAGAAGGCATATTCTTCTCTTTTCAGGCTACTCTAAAAAGGAATCCTTACATTATTCCAGCTTCATTCCAAGTCTGCGGGAGACATCACCTATCCAGTGTGTCTCTCAGGTAATTTCAGAGCATTCTGATGTACAGTTTTAAAATAAGGCCTTGAAACAAGGCTATATTGACACTTTTTCAGGCTAGTAAAGGCATATCTTCTCTTTTCAGAAGGCATTTTTCTCTTTTTCAGGCTACTCTAAAAAGGAACCTTACATATTCCAGCTTCATTCCAAGTCTGCGGGAGACATCACCTATCCAGTGTGTCTCTCAGGTAATTTCAGAGCATTCTGATGTACAGTTTTAAAATTAAGGCCTTGAAACCAAGGCTATATTGACACTTTTTCAGGCTAGTAAAGGCATATTCTTCTCTTTTTAGAAGGCATATTCTTCTCTTTTCAGGCTACTCTAAAAAGGAATCCTTACGTTATTCCAGCTTCATTCCAAGTCTGGGGGAGACATCACCTATCCAGTGTGTCTCTCAGGTATTTCAGAGCATTCTGATGTACAGTTTTAAAATTAAGGCCTTGAAACCAAGGCTATATTGACACTTTTTCAGGCTAGAAAGGCATATTCTCTCTTTTTCAGAAGGCATATTCTTCTCTTTTTCAGGCTACTCTAAAAAGGAATCCTTACGTTATTCCAGCTTCATTCCAAGTCTGGGGAGACATCACCTATCCAGTGTGTCTCTCAGGTAATTTCAGAGCATTCTGATGTACAGTTTTAAAATTAAGGCCTTGAAACCAAGGCTATATGACACTTTTTCAGGCTAGTAAAGGCATATTCTTCTCTTTTTCAGGTTACTCTCAAATAGGAATCCTGACGTTATTCCAGCTTAATGCCAAGTCTGGAGGAGACATCACCTATCCAGTGTGTTTCTCAGGTAATTCAGAGCATTCTGATGTACGGATTTAAAATTAAGGCCTTGAAACCAAGGCTATATTGACACTTTTTCAGGCTAGTAAAGGCATATTCTTCTCTTTTCAGAAGGCATATTCTTCTCTTTTCAGGCTACTCTAAAAGGAATCCTTACGTTTTCCAGCTTCATTCAAGTCTGGGAGAGACATCACCTATCCAGTGGTCTCTCAGGTAATTTCAGAGCATTCTGATGTACAGTTTTAAAATAAGGCCTTGAAACCAAGGCTATATGGACACTTTCAGGCTAGTAAAGGTAAAGGCATATTCTTTCTTTTTCAGAAGGCATATTCTCTCTTTTTTCAGGCTACTCTAAAAAGGAATCCTTACTTATTCCAGCTTATTCCAAGTCTGGGGAGACATCACCTATCCAGTGTGTCTCTCAGGTAATTTCAGAGCATTCTGATGTACAGTTTAAAATTAAGGCCTTGAAACCAAGGCTATATTGAGACTTTTCAGGCTAGCATAAAAGGCTTTTAGAAAGCATATTCTCTTTTTAGGCTACTCTAAAAAGGAATCCTTACGTTATTCCAGCTTAATTCCAAGTCTGGAGGAGACATTACTATCCAGTGTGTTTCTCAGGTAATTTCAGAGCATTCTGATGTACGGATTTAAAATTAAGGCCTTGAAACCAAGGCTATATTGACACTTTTTCAGGCTAGTAAAGGCATATTCTTCTCTTTTTCAGAAGGCATATCTTCTCTTTTTCAGGCTACTCTAAAAGGATCCTTACGTTATTCCAGCTTCATTCCAAGTCTGCGGGAGACATCACCTATCCAGTGTGTCTCTCAGGTAATTTCAGAGCATTCTGATGTACAGTTTTAAAATTAAGGCCTTGAAACCAAGGCTATATTGAGACTTTTTCAGGCTAGTAAAGGCATATTCTTCTCTTTTCAGGCTACTCTAAATAGGAATCCTGACGTTATTCCAGCTTAATTCCAAGTCTGGAGGAGACATCACCTATCCAGTGTGTCTCTCAGGTAATTTCAGAGCATTCTGATGTACGGATTTAAAATTAAGGCCTTGAAACCAAGGCTATATTGACACTTTTTCAGGCTAGTAAAGGCATATTCTTCTCTTTTCAGAAGGCATATTCTTCTCTTTTTCAGGCTACTCTAAAAGGAATCCTAGTTATTCCAGCTTCATTCCAAGTCTGGGGGAGACATCACCTATCAGTGTGTCTCTCAGGTTTCAGAGCATTCTGATGTACAGTTTAAAATAAGGCCTTGAAACCAAGGCTATATTGACACTTTTTCAGGCTAGTAAAGGCATATTCTTCTCTTTTCAGAAGGCATATTCTTCTCTTTTTCAGGCTACTCTAAAAAGGAATCCTTACATTATCCAGCTTCATTCCAAGTCTGCGGGAGACATCACCTATCCAGTGTGTCTCTCAGGTAATTTCAGAGCATTCTGATGTACAGTTTTAAAATTAAGGCCTTGAAACCAAGGCTATATTGACACTTTTTCAGGCTAGTAAAGGCATATTCTTCTCTTTTTCAAGAAGGCATATTCTTCTCTTTTTCAGGCTACTCTAAAAAGGAATCTTACATTATTCCAGCTTCATTTCAAGTCAGCGGGAGACATCACCTATCCAGTGTGTCTCTCAGGTAATTTCAGAGCATTGATGTACGTTTTAAAATATGGCCTTGAAACCAAGGCTATATTGACACTTTTTCAGGCTAGTAAAGGCATATTCTTCTCTTTTTCAGAAGGCATATTCTTCTCTTTTCAGGCTACTCTAAAAAGGATCCTTACGTTATTCCAGCTTATTCCAAGTCTGCGGGAGACATCACCTATCCAGTGTGTCTCTCGCAGTAATTTCAGAGCATTCTGATGTACAGTTTTAAAATTAAGGCCTTGAAACCAAGGCTATATTGACACTTTTTCAGGCTAGTAAAGGCATATTCTTCTCTTTTTCAGAAGGCATATTCTTCTCTTTTTCAGGCTACTCTAAAAAGGAATCCTTACGTTATTCCAGCTTAATTCCAAGTCTGGGGAGACATCACCTATCCAGTGTGTCTCTCAGGTAATTTCAGAGCATTCTGATGTACAGTTTTAAAATTAAGGCCTTGAAACCAAGGCTATATTGACACTTTTTCAGGCTAGTAAAGGCATATTCTTCTCTTTTCAGAAGGCATATCTTCTCTTTTTCAGGCTACTCTAAAAAGGAATCCTTAATTATTCCAGCTTCATTCCAAGTCTGCGGGAGACATCACCTATCCAGTTGTCTCTCAGGTAATTTCAGAGCATTCTGATGTACAGTTTTAAAATAAGGCCTTGAAACCAAGGCTATATTGACACTTTTTCAGCTAGTAAAGGCATATTCTTCTCTTTTTCAGAAGGCATATTCTTCTCTTTTTCAGGCTACTCTAAAAAGGAATCCTTACGTTATTCCAGCTTCATTCCAAGTCTGGGGAGACATCACCTATCCAGTGTGTCTCTCAGGTAATTTCAGAGCATTCTGATGTACAGTTTTAAAATTAAGGCCTTGAAACAAGGCTATATTGACACTTTTTCAGGCTAGTAAAGGCATATTCTTCTCTTTTCAGAAGGCATATTCTTCTCTTTTTCAGGCTACTCTAAAAAGGAATCCTGACGTTATTCCAGCTTCATTCCAAGTCTGGGGAGACATCACCTATCCAGTGTGTCTCTCAGGTAATTTCAGAGCATTCTGATGTACAGTTTTAAATTAAGGCCTTGAAACCAAGGCTATATTGACACTTTTTCAGGCTAGTAAAGGCATATTCTTCTCTTTTTCAGAAGGCATATTCTTCTCTTTTCAGGCTACTCTAAAAGGAATCCTTACGTTATTCAGCTTCATTCCAAGTCTGGGGAGACATCACCTATCCAGTGTGTCTCTCAGGTAATTTCAGAGCATTCTGATGTACAGTTTTAAAATTAAGGCCTTGAAACCAAGGCTATATTGAGACTTTTTCAGGCTAGTAAAGGCATATTCTTCTCTTTTCAGTTACTCTAAATAGGAATCCTGACGTTATTCCAGCTTAATTCCAAGTCTGCGGGAGACATACCTATCCAGTGTGTCTCTCAGGTAATTTCAGAGCATTCTGATGTACGGATTTAAAATTAAGGCCTTGAAACCAAGGCTATATTGACACTTTTTCAGGCTAGTAAAGGCATTTCTTCTCTTTTTCAGAAGGCATATTCTTCTCTTTTCAGGCTACTCTAAAAAGGAATCCTTACGTTTTCCAGCTTCATTCCAAGTCTGTGGGGAGACATCACCTATCCAGTGTGTCTCTCAGGTAATTTCAGAGCATTCTGATGTACAGTTTTAAAATTAAGGCCTTGAAACCAAGGCTATATTGACACTTTTTCAGGCTAGTAAAGGCATATTCTTCTCTTTTTCAGGTTACTCTAAATAGGAATCCTGACGTTATTCCAGCTTAATTCCAAGTCTGGAGGAGACATTACCTATCCAGTGTGTCTCTCAGGTAATTTCAGAGCATTCTGATGTACGGATTTAAAATTAAGGCCTTGAAACCAAGGCTATATTGACACTTTTTCAGGCTAGTAAAGGCATATCTTCTCTTTTCAGAAGGCATATTCTTCTCTTTTTCAGGCTACTCTAAAAAGGAATCCTTACGTTATTCCAGCTTCATTCCAAGTCTGGGGGAGACATCACCTATCCAGTGTGTCTCTCAGGTTATTCAGAGCATTCTGATGTACGTTTTAAAATTAAGGCCTTGAAACCAAGGCTATATTGACACTTTTTCAGGCTAGTAAAGGCATATTCTTCTCTTTTCAGAAGGCATATTCTTCTCTTTTTCAGGCTACTCTAAAAAGGAATCCTTACGTTATTCCAGCTTCATTCCAAGTCTGCGGGAGACATCACCTATCCAGTGTGTCTCTCAGGTAATTTCAGAGCATTCTGATGTACAGTTTTAAAATTAAGGCCTTGAAACCAAGGCTATATTGACACTTTTTCAGGCTAGTAAAGGCATATTCTTCTCTTTTTCAGAAGGCATATTCTTCTCTTTTTCAGGCTACTCTAAAAAGGAATCCTTACGTTATTCCAGCTTCATTCCAAGTCTGCGGGAGACATCACCTATCCAGTGTGTCTCTCAGGTAATTTCAGAGCATTGATGTACGGTTTGTAAATTTAAAATTAGGCCTTGAAACCAAGGCTATATTGACACTTTTTCAGGCTAGTAAAGGCATATTCTTCTCTTTCAGAAGGCATATTCTTCTCTTTTCAGGCTACTCTAAAAAGGAATCCTTACGTTATTCCAGCTTTATTCCAAGTCTGCGGGAGACATCACCTATCCAGTGTGTCTCTCAGGTAATTTCAGAGCATTCTGATGTACAGTTTTAAAATTAAGGCCTTGAAACCAAGGCTATATTGACACTTTTTCAGGCTAGTAAAGGCATATTCTTCTCTTTTTCAGAAGGCATATTCTTCTCTTTTTCAGGCTACTCTAAAAAGGAATCCTTACGTTATTCCAGCTTCATTCCAAGTCTGGGGAGACATCACCTATCCAGTGTGTCTCTCAGGTAATTTCAGAGCATTCTGATGTACAGTTTAAAATTAAGGCCTTGAAACCAAGGCTATATTGACACTTTTTCAGGCTAGTAAAGGCATATTCTTCTCTTTTTCAGAAGGCATATTCTTCTCTTTTTAGGCTACTCTAAAAAGGAATCCTACGTTATTCCAGCTTCATTCCAAGTCTGGAGACATCACCTATCCAGTGTGTCTCTCAGGTAATTTCAGAGCATTCTGATGTACAGTTTTAAAATAAGGCCTTGAAACCAAGGCTATATTGACACTTTTTCAGGCTAGTAAAGGCATATTCTTCTCTTTTTCAGAAGGCATATCTTCTCTTTTTCAGGCTACTCTAAAAAGGAATCCTTACATTATTCCAGCTTCATTCCAAGTCTGGGGAGACATCACCTATCCAGTGTGTCTCTCAGGTAATTTCAGAGCATTCTGATGTACAGTTTTAAAATTAAGGCCTTGAAACCAGGCTATATTGACACTTTTTCAGGCTAGTAAAGGCATATTCTTCTCTTTTTCAGAAGGCATATTCTTCTCTTTTTCAGGCTACTCTAAAAAGGAATCCTTACGTTATTCCAGCTTCATTCAAGTCTGGGGGAGACATCACCTATCCAGTGTGTCTCTCAGGTAATTTCAGAGCATTCTGATGTACAGTTTTAAAATTAAGGCCTTGAAACCAAGGCTATATTGACACTTTTTCAGGCTAGTAAAGCATATTCTTCTCTTTTTCAGAAGGCATATTTTCTCTTTTTCAGGCTACTCTAAAAAGGAATCCTTACGTTATTCCAGCTTCATTCCAAGTCTGGGGAGACATCACTATCCAGTGTGTCTCTCAGGTAATTTCAGAGCATTCTGATGTACAGTTTTAAAATTAAGGCCTTGAAACCAAGGCTATATTGACACTTTTTCAGGCTAGTAAAGGCATATTCTTCTCTTTTTCAGGTTACTCTAAATAGGAATCCTGAAGTTATTCCAGCTTAATGCCAAGTCTGGAGGAGACATTACCTATCCAGTGTGCTCTCAGGTAATTTCAGAGCATTCTGATGTACGGATTTAAAATTAAGGCCTTGAAACAAGGCTATATTGACACTTTTTCAGGCTAGTAAAGGCATATTCTTTCTTTTTCAGAAGGCATATTCTCTCTTTTTCAGGCTACTCTAAAAAGGAATCCTTACATTATTCCAGCTTCATTCCAAGTCTGGGGAGACATCACCTATCCAGTGTGTCTCTCAGGTAATTTCAGAGCATTCTGATGTACAGTTTTAAAATTAAGGCCTTGAAACCAAGGCTATATTGACACTTTCAGGCTAGTAAAGGCATATTCTTCTCTTTTTCAGAAGGCATATTCTTCTCTTTTTCAGGCTACTCTAAAAAGGAATCCTTACGTTATTCCAGCTTAATTCCAAGTGTGGGGAGACATCACCTATACAGTGTGTCTCTCAGGTAATTTCAGAGCATTCTGATGTACAGTTTTAAAATGAAGGCCTTGAAACCAAGGCTATATTGAGACTTTTTCAGGCTAGTAAAGGCATATTCTTCTCTTTTTCAGGTTACTCTAAATAGGAATCCTGACGTTATTCCAGCTTCATGCCAAGTCTGGAGGAGACATCACCTATCCAGTGTGTCTCTCAGGTAATTTCAGAGCATTCTGATGTACGGATTTAAAATTAAGGCCTTGAAACCAAGGCTATATTGACACTTTTTCAGGCTAGTAAAGGCATATTCTTCTCTTTTCAGAAGGCATATTCTTCTCTTTTTCAGGCTACTCTAAAAAGGAATCCTTACGTTATTCCAGCTTCATTCCAAGTCTGGGGAGACATCACCTATCCAGTGTGTCTCTCAGGTAATTTCAGAGCATTCTGATGTACAGTTTTAAAATTAAGGCCTTGAAACCAAGGCTATATTGAGACTTTTTCAGGCTAGTAAAGGCATATTCTTCTCTTTTTCAGGTTACTCTAAATAGGAATCCTGACGTTATTCCAGCTTAATTCCAAGTCTGGAGGAGACATTACCTATCCAGTGTGTCTCTCAGGTAATTTTAGAGCATTCTGATGTACAGTTTAAAATTAAGGCCTTGAAACCAAGGCTATATTGACACTTTTTCAGGCTAGTAAAGGCATATTCTTCTCTTTTCAGAAGGCATATTCTTTCTTTTTCAGGCTACTCTAAAAAGGAATCCTTACGTTATTCCAGCTTCATTCCAAGTCTGGGGGAGACATCACTATCCAGTGTGTCTCTCAGGTAATTTCAGAGCATTCTGATGTACAGTTTTAAAATTAAGGCCTTGAAACCAAGGCTATATTGACACTTTTTCAGGCTAGTAAAGGCATATTCTTTTCTTTTTCAGGCTACTCTAAAAAGGAATCCTTACGTTATTCCAGCTTCTCCAAGTCTGGGGGAGACATCACCTATCCAGTGTGTCTCTCAGGTAATTTCAGAGCATTCTGATGTACATTTTTAAAATTAAGGCCTTGAAACCAAGGCTATATTGACACTTTTTCAGGCTAGTAAAGGCATATTCTTCTCTTTTTCAGAAGGCATATTTTCTCTTTTTCAGGCTACTCTAAAAAGGAATCCTTACATTATTCCAGCTTAATTCCAAGTCTGGGGGAGACATCACCTATCCAGTGTGTCTCTCAGGTAATTTCAGAGCATTCTGATGTACAGTTTTAAAATTAAGGCCTTGAAACCAAGGCTATATTGACACTTTTCAGGCGTAGTAAAGGCATATTCTTCTCTTTTTCAGAAGGCATATTCTCTCTTTTTCAGGCTACTCTAAAAAGGAATCCTACATTATTCCAGCTTCATTCCAAGTCTGCGGAGACATCACCTATCCAGTGTGTCTCTCAGGTAATTTCAGAGCATTCTGATGTACAGTTTTAAAATTAAGGCCTTGAAACCAAGGCTATATTGAGACTTTTTCAGGCTAGTAAAGGCATATCTTCTCTTTTTCAGGTTACTCTAAAAAGGAATCCTGACGTTATTCCACTTAATTCCAGTCTGGAGGAGACATCACCTATCCAGTGTGTCTCTCAGGTAATTTCAGAGCATTCTGATGTAGGTTTTAAAATTAAGGCCTTGAAACCAAGGCTATATTGACACTTTTCAGGCTAGTAAAGGCATATTCTTCTCTTTTCAGAAGGCATATTCTCTCTTTTCAGGCTACTCTAAAAAGGAATCCTTACGTTATTCCAGCTTAATTCCAAGTCTGGGGAGACATCACCTATCAGTGTGTCTCTCGGTAATTTCAGAGCATTCTGATGTACAGTTTTAAAATTAAGGCCTTGAAACCAAGGCTATATTGACACTTTTTCAGGCTAGTAAAGGCATATTCTTCTCTTTTCAGAAGGCATATTTTCTCTTTTTCAGGCTACTCTAAAAAGGAATCCTTACATTATTCCAGCTTCATTCCAAGTCTGCGGGAGACATCACCTATCCAGTGTGTCTCTCAGGTAATTTCAGAGCATTCTGATGTACAGTTTTAAAATTAAGGCCTTGAAACCAAGGCTATATTGACACTTTTTCAGGCTAGTAAAGGCATATTCTTCTCTTTTTCAGAAGGCATATTCTTCTCTTTTTCAGGCTACTCTAAAAAGGAATCCTTACATTATTCCAGCTTCATTCCAAGTCTGCGGGAGACATCACCTATCCAGTGTGTCTCTCAGGTAATTTCAGAGCATTCTGATGTACAGTTTTAAAATTAAGGCCTTGAAACCAAGGCTATATTGACACTTTTTCAGGCTAGTAAGGCATATTCTTCTCTTTTTCAGAAGGCATTTCTTCTCTTTTCAGGCTACTCTAAAAAGGAATCCTTACGTTATTCCAGCTTCATTCCAAGTCGGGGAGACATCACCTATCCAGTGTGTCTCTCAGGTAATTTCAGAGCATTCTGATGTACGGATTTAAAATTAGGCCTTGAAACCAAGGCTATATTGACACTTTTTCAGGCTAGTAAAGGCATATTCTTCTCTTTTTCAGAAGCATATTCTTCTCTTTTTCAGGCTACTCTAAAAGGAATCCTTACGTTATTCCAGCTTCATTCCAAGTCTGCGGGAGACATCACCTATCCAGTGTGTCTCTCAGGTAATTTCAGAGCATTCTGATGTACATTTTTAAAATTAAGGCCTTGAAACCAAGGCTATATTGACACTTTTTCAGGCTAGTAAAGGCATATTCTTCTCTTTTTCAGAAGGCATATTCTTCTCTTTTTCAGGCTACTCTAAAAGGAATCCTTACGTTATTCCAGCTTATTCCAAGTCTGGGGAGACATCACCTATCCAGTGTGTCTCTCAGGTAATTTCAGAGCATTCTGATGTACAGTTTTAAAATTAAGGCCTTGAAACCAAGGCTATATGACACTTTTTCAGGCTAGTAAAGGCATATTCTTCTCTTTTTTCAGGTTACTCTAAATAGGAATCCTGACGTTATTCCAGCTTATGCCAAGTCTGGAGGAGACATCACCTATCCAGTGTGTCTCTCAGGTAATTTCAGAGCATTCTGATGTAGATTTAAAATTAAGGCCTTGAAACCAAGGCTATATTGACACTTTTTCAGGCTAGTAAAGGCATATTCTTCTCTTTTTCAGAAGGCATATTCTTCTCTTTTTCAGGCTACTCTAAAAGGAATCCTTACATTATTCCAGCTTAATTCCAAGTCTGGGGAGACATCACCTATCCAGTGTGTCTCTCAGGTAATTTCAGAGCATTCTGATGTACGGATTTAAAATTAAGGCCTTGAAACCAAGGCTATATTGACACTTTTTCAGGCTAGTAAAGGCATATTCTTCTCTTTTTCAGAAGGCATATTCTTTCTTTTTCAGGCTACTCTAAAAGGAATCCTTACGTTATTCCAGCTTCATTCCAAGTCTGGGGAGACATCACCTATCCAGTGTGTCTCTCAGGTAATTTCAGAGCATTCTGATGTACAGTTTTAAAATTAAGGCCTTGAAACCAAGGCTATATTGACACTTTTTCAGGCTAGTAAAGGCATATTCTTTTCTTTTTCAGGCTACTCTAAAAAGGAATCCTTACATTATTCCAGCTTCATTCCAAGTCAGCGGGAGACATCACCTATCCAGTGTGTCTCTCAGGTAATTTCAGAGCATTCTGATGTACAATTTTAAAATTAAGGCCTTGAAACCAAGGCTATATTGACACTTTTTCAGGCTAGTAAAGGCATATTCTTCTCTTTTTCAGAAGGCATATTCTTCTCTTTTTCAGGCTACTCTAAAAAGGAATCCTTACGTTATTCCAGCTTCATTCCAAGTCTGGGGGAGACATCACCTATCCAGTGTGTCTCTCAGGTAATTTCAGAGCATTCTGATGTACAGTTTTAAAATTAAGGCCTTGAAACCAAGGCTATATTGACACTTTTCAGGCTAGTAAAGGCATATTCTTCTCTTTTTCAGAAGGCATATTCTTCTCTTTTTCAGGCTACTCTAAAAAGGAATCCTTACATTATTCCAGCTTCATTCCAAGTCTGCGGGAGACATCACCTATCCAGTGTGTCTCTCAGGTAATTTCAGAGCATTCTGATGTACAGTTTTAAAATTAAGGCCTTGAAACCAAGGCTATATTGACACTTTTTCAGGCTAGTAAAGGCATATTCTTCTCTTTTTCAGGCTACTCTAAAAAGGAATCCTTACGTTATTCCAGCTTCAATTCCAAGTCTGGGGGAGACATCACCTATCCAGTTGTTCTCTCAGGTAATTTCAGAGCATTCTGATGTACGTTTTAAAATTAAGGCCTTGAAACCAAGGCTATATTGACACTTTTTCAGGCTAGTAAAGGCATATTCTTCTCTTTTTCAGAAGGCATATTCTTCTCTTTTTCAGGCTACTCTAAAAAGGAATCCTTACGTTATTCCAGCTTATTCCAAGTCTGGGGAGACATCACCTATCCAGTGTGTCTCTCAGGTAATTTCAGAGCATTCTGATGTACAGTTTTAAATTAAGGCCTTGAAACCAAGGCTATATTGACACTTTTTCAGGCTAGTAAAGGCATATTCTTCTCTTTTTCTGAAGGCATATTCTTCTCTTTTTCAGGCTACTCTAAAAAGGAATCCTTACGTTTTTCCAGCTTCATTCCAAGTCTGGGGAGACATCACCTATCCAGTGTGTCTCTCAGGTAATTTCAGAGCATTCTGATGTACAGTTTTAAAATTAAGGCCTTGAAACCAAGGCTATATTGAGACTTTTTCAGGCTAGTAAAGGCATATTCTTCTCTTTTTCAGGCTACTCTAAAAGGAATCCTTACGTTATTCCAGCTTAATTCCAAGTCTGGGGGAGACATCACCTATCCAGTGTGTCTCTCAGGTAATTTCAGAGCATTCTGATGTACGTTTTAAAATTAAGGCCTTGAAACCAAGGCTATATTGACACTTTTTCAGGCTAGTAAAGGCATATTCTTCTCTTTTTCAGAAGGCATATTCTTCTCTTTTTCAGGCTACTCTAAAAGGAATCCTTACGTTATTCCAGCTTCATTCCAAGTCTGGGGAGACATCACCTATCCAGTGTGTCTCTCAGGTAATTTCAGAGCATTCTGATGTACAGTTTTAAAATTAAGGCCTTGAAACCAAGGCTATATTGACACTTTTTCAGGCTAGTAAAGGCATATTCTTCTCTTTTTCAGAAGGCATATTCTTCTCTTTTTCAGGCTACTCTAAAAAGGAATCCTTACGTTATTCCAGCTTCATTCCAAGTCTGGGGAGACATCACCTATCCAGTGTGTCTCTCAGGTAATTTCAGAGCATTCTGATGTACAGTTTTAAAATTAAGGCCTTGAAACCAAGGCTATATTGACACTTTTTCAGGCTAGTAAAGGCATATTCTTCTCTTTTTCAGAAGGCATATTCTTCTCTTTTTCAGGCTACTCTAAAAAGGAATCCTTACATTATTCCAGCTTCATTCCAAGTCTGCGGGAGACATCACCTATCCAGTGTGTCTCTCAGGTAATTTCAGAGCATTCTGATGTACGGATTTAAAATTAAGGCCTTGAAACCAAGGCTATATTGACACTTTTTCAGGCTAGTAAAGGCATATTCTTCTCTTTTTCAGAAGGCATATTCTTCTCTTTTTCAGGCTACTCTAAAAAGGAATCCATACGTTATTCCAGCTTCATTCCAAGTCTGGGGAGACATCACCTATCCAGTGTGTCTCTCAGGTAATTTCAGAGCATTCTGATGTACAGTTTTAAAATTAAGGCCTTGAAACCAAGGCTATATTGACACTTTTTCAGGCTAGTAAAGGCATATTCTTCTCTTTTTCAGAAGGCATATTCTTCTCTTTTCAGGCTACTCTAAAAAGGAATCCTTACGTTATTCCAGCTTCATTCCAAGTCTGGGGAGACATCACCTATCCAGTGTGTCTCTCAGGTAATTTCAGAGCATTCTGATGTACAGTTTTAAAATTAAGGCCTTGAAACCAAGGCTATATTGAGACTTTTTCAGGCTAGTAAAGGCATATTCTTCTCTTTTTCAGGCTACTCTAAAAAGGAATCCTTACGTTATTCCAGCTTATTCCAAGTCTGGGGAGACATCACCTATCCAGTGTGTCTCTCAGGTAATTTCAGAGCATTCTGATGTACGGATTTAAAATTAAGGCCTTGAAACCAAGGCTATATTGACACTTTTCAGGCTAGTAAAGGCATATTCTTCTCTTTTTCAGAAGGCATATTCTTCTCTTTTTCAGGCTACTCTAAAAAGGAATCCTTACGTTATTCCAGCTTCATTCCAAGTCTGGGGAGACATCACCTATCCAGTGTGTCTCTCAGGTAATTTCAGAGCATTCTGATGTACGTTTAAAATTAAGGCCTTGAAACCAAGGCTATATTGACACTTTTTCAGGCTAGTAAAGGCATATTCTTCTCTTTTTCAGAAGGCATATTCTTCTCTTTTTCAGGCTACTCTAAAAAGGAATCCTTACGTTATTCCAGCTTCATTCCAAGTCTGGGGGAGACATCACCTATCCAGTGTGTCTCTCAGGTAATTTCAGAGCATTCTGATGTACAGTTTTAAAATTAAGGCCTTGAAACCAAGGCTATATTGACACTTTTTCAGGCTAGTAAAGGCATATTCTTCTCTTTTTCAGGTTACTCTAAAAAGGAATCCTGACGTTATTCCACCTTAATGCCAAGTCTGGAGGAGACATCACCTATCCAGTGTGTCTCTCAGGTAATTTCAGAGCATTCTGATGTACAGTTTTAAAATTAAGGCCTTGAAACCAAGGCTATATTGACACTTTTTCAGGCTAGTAAAGGCATATTCTTCTCTTTTTCAGAAGGCATATTCTTCTCTTTTTCAGGCTATTCTAAAAAGGAATCCATACGTTATTCCAGCTTCATTCCAAGTCTGCGGGAGACATCACCTATCCAGTGTGTCTCTCAGGTAATTTCAGAGCATTCTGATGTACAGTTTTAAAATTAAGGCCTTGAAACCAAGGCTATATTGACACTTTTTCAGGCTAGTAAAGGCATATTCTTCTCTTTTTCAGAAGGCATATTCTTCTCTTTTTCAGGCTACTCTAAAAAGGAATCCTTACGTTATTCCAGCTTCATTCCAAGTCTGGGGAGACATCACCTATCCAGTGTGTCTCTCAGGTAATTTCAGAGCATTCTGATGTACATTTTAAAATTAAGGCCTTGAAACCAAGGCTATATTGACACTTTTTCAGGCTAGTAAAGGCATATTCTTCTCTTTTTCAGAAGGCATATTCTTCTCTTTTTCAGGCTACTCTAAAAAGGAATCCTTACGTTATTCCAGCTTCATTCCAAGTCTGGGGAGACATCACTATCCAGTGTGTCTCTCAGGTAATTTCAGAGCATTCTGATGTACAGTTTTAAAATTAAGAAGGCCTTGAAACCAAGGCTATATTGACACTTTTTCAGGCTAGTGAAGGCATATTCTTCTCTTTTTCAGAAGGCATATTCTTCTCTTTTTCAGGCTATTCTAAAAAGGAATCCATACGTTATTCCAGCTTCATTCCAAGTCTGCGGGAGACATCACCTATCCAGTGTGTCTCTCAGGTAATTTCAGAGCATTCTGATGTACAGTTTTAAAATTAAGGCCTTGAAACCAAGGCTATATTGACACTTTTTCAGGCTAGTAAAGGCATATTCTTCTCTTTTTCAGAAGGCATATTCTTCTCTTTTTCAGGCTATTCTAAAAAGGAATCCATACGTTATTCCAGCTTCATTCCAAGTCTGCGGGAGACATCACCTATCCAGTGTGTCTCTCAGGTAATTTCAGAGCATTCTGATGTACAGTTTTAAAATTAAGGCCTTGAAACCAAGGCTGTATTGACACTTTTTCAGGCTAGTAAAGGCATATTCTTCTCTTTTTCAGATGGCATATCCTTCTCTTTTTCAGGCTACTCTAAAAAGGAATCCTTACGTTATTCCAGCTTCATTCCAAGTCTGGGGGAGACATCACCTATCCAGTGTGTCTCTCAGGTGATTTCAGAGCATTCCGATGTACAGTTTTAAAATTAAGGCCTTGAAACCAAGGCTATATTGACACTTTTTCAGGCTAGTAAAGGCATATTCTTCTCTTTTTCAGAAGGCATATTCTTCTCTTTTTTAGGCTACTCTAAAAAGGAATCCTTACGTTATTCCAGCTTCATTCCAAGTCTGGGGGAGACATCACCTATCCAGTGTGTCTCTCAGGTAATTTCAGAGCATTCTGATGTACAGTTTTAAAATTAAGGCCTTGAAACCAAGGCTATATTGACACTTTTTCAGGCTAGTGAAGGCATATTCTTCTCTTTTTCAGAAGGCATATTCTTCTCTTTTTCAGGCTATTCTAAAAAGGAATCCATACGTTATTCCAGCTTAATTCCAAGTCTGGGGAGACATCACCTATCCAGTGTGTCTCTCAGGTAATTTCAGAGCATTCTGATGTACTGTTTTAAAATTAAGGCCTTGAAACCAAGGCTATATTGACACTTTTTCTGGCTAGTAAAGGCATATTCTTCTCTTTTTCAGAAGGCATATTCTTCTCTTTTTCAGGCTATTCTAAAAAGGAATCCATACGTTATTCCAGCTTCATTCCAAGTCTGCGGGAGACATCACCTATCCAGTGTGTCTCTCAGGTAATTTCAGAGCATTCTGATGTACAGTTTTAAAATTAAGGCCTTGAAACCAAGGCTATATTGAGACTTTTTCAGGCTAGTAAAGGCATATTCTTCTCTTTTTCAGGTTACTCTAAAAAGGAATCCTGACGTTATTCCACCTTAATGCCAAGTCTGGGGGAGACATCACCTATCCAGTGTTTCTCTCAGGTAATTTCAGAGCATTCTGATGTACAGTTTTAAAATTAAGGCCTTGAAACCAAGGCTATATTGACACTTTTTCAGGCTAGTAAAGGCATATTCTTCTCTTTTTCAGAAGGCATATTCTTCTCTTTTTCAGGCTACTCTAAAAAGGAATCCTTACATTATTCCAGCTTCATTCCAAGTCAGCGGGAGACATCACCTATCCAGTGTGTCTCTCAGGTAATTTCAGAGCATTCTGATGTACGGATTTAAAATTATGGCCTTGAAACCAAGGCTATATTGAGACTTTTTCAGGCTAGTAAAGGCATATTCTTCTCTTTTTCAGAAGGCATATTCTTCTCTTTTTCAGGCTACTCTAAAAAGGAATCCTTACGTTATTCCAGCTTAATTCCAAGTCTGGGGAGACATCACCTATCCAGTGTGTCTCTCAGGTAATTTCAGAGCATTCTGATGTACAGTTTTAAAATTAAGGCCTTGAAACCAAGGCTATATTGACACTTTTTCAGGCTAGTAAAGGCTTATTCTTCTCTTTTTCAGAAGGCATATTCTTTTCTTTTTCAGGCTACTCTAAAAAGGAATCATTACGTTATTCCACCTTCATTCCAAGTCTGGGGGAGACATCACCTATCCAGTGTGTCTCTCAGGTAATTTCAGAGCATTCTGATGTACGGATTTAAAATTAAGGCCTTGAAACCAAGGCTATATTGACACTTTTTCAGGCTAGTAAAGGCATATTCTTCTCTTTTTCAGAAGGCATATTCTTCTCTTTTTCAGGCTACTCTAAAAAGGAATCCTTACATTATTCCAGCTTCATTCCAAGTCAGCGGGAGACATCACCTATCCAGTGTGTCTCTCAGGTAATTTCAGAGCATTCTGATGTATCGATTTAAAATTATGGCCTTGAAACCAAGGCTATATTGAGACTTTTTCAGGCTAGTAAAGGCATATTCTTCTCTTTTTCAGGTTACTCTAAAAAGGAATCCTGACGTTATTCCACCTTAATGCCAAGTCTGGGGGAGACATCACCTATCCAGTGTTTCTCTCAGGTAATTTCAGAGCATTCTGATGTACAGTTTTAAAATTAAGGCCTTGAAACCAAGGCTGTATTGACACTTTTTCAGGCTAGTAAAGGCATATTCTTCTCTTTTTCAGATGGCATATCCTTCTCTTTTTCAGGCTACTCTAAAAAGGAATCCTTACGTTATTCCAGCTTCATTCCAAGTCTGGGGGAGACATCACCTATCCAGTGTCTCTCAGGTGATTTCAGAGCATTCTGATGTACAGTTTTAAATTAAGGCCTTGAAACCAAGGCTATATTGACACTTTTTCAGGCTAGTAAAGGCATATTCTTCTCTTTTTCAGAAGGCATATTCTTCTCTTTTTAGGCTACTCTAAAAAGGAATCCTTACGTTATTCCAGCTTCATTCCAAGTCTGGGGGAGACATCACCTATCCAGTGTGTCTCTCAGGTAATTTCAGAGCATTCTGATGTACAGTTTTAAAATGAAGGCCTTGAAACCAAGGCTATATTGACACTTTTTCAGGCTAGTAAAGGCATATTCTTCTCTTTTTCAGAAGGCATATTCTTCTCTTTTTCAGGCTACTCTAAAAAGGAATCCTTACATTATTCCAGCTTCATTCCAAGTCTGCGGGAGACATCACCTACACTGTTAAAAAGGATTTGGGCTTTTAGCCAGAGGGACTATTTTTAACAAGCTGAGAGAACTTATTGCCTATTACAACAAAGTAAGAAGAGTAACCACAACTACAACTTGAAAAAAGCGCGAAAGCTCATAAAAAACTTATAAGAATCCATTCAGTTCACTTCAGAAAATAGGTCAAGGTGGGCATTTCAACCAACACGCATGCGCCTGCAGTGACGTCACGCGCAGCATTGAACTCTCAAAATCTGAGCTGACCGCCATCTTTTTTCCTCGGAGCCGAGCCGTCCAAGTAAGTACATTTAAAATTGTTTTAGCTTAATTATTCATCTGTTGGTAATGTGCATTGGTCATCTAATGTCTCTCCGTTTCAAATTATCCGTCAACATAACATGCGATGAATATTTCATGTTCGTTTTTTGGAAATGCTGTAGCATGTAACGTTAGCTAGCTAGCGCTAGCTGGCTAAGCTAGCGCCGGAGTGTCACGGCAAGTATTAATGTAGCTCTGGTTGAGCCTCATTCAACTGTAACAAGTATTCGGCACCAATAAAATAACGCTACTTTTATACGAGTGAAACGGTGCGAGACTTGTCGTCTATGGAAAAATGTGTGAACAGTAAAATCGATATGTCCGGGTCCACCCGCCAATTTACGTGACGTTGCGACCTGCACAAGAAGCTTTGCTCGCCATCAATCAATCTGGTACAGCTTTGACCAGACAGCGAGATAACAGAGCAGCTCATGGTCCGTGGGGAAGAGGAGTGGAAAAATACGGACCACCGCCGTAGTGTACGGACTATATATATATATATATATATATATATATATATATATATGTGTGTGTATATATTTATGTAGAGTTAGATGCTGTATAAACACGTAGTGATAGGTGATTGTTTTTAACTGCATAGTGATATGTGTGCCGTTACACTCGCGCAGCAGTGGGGGTGAACGGTCACGCAGGCCGCCAGCTGGAGATCAGACGTGGGTTTGTTGGCCAATGGGAAAGGAGCCCTATGCCGTTTGAAATCGTGTCGACCCGAAGGGATTGTGTATGATCCAAAACGGCACCTCTGGTTCATATTTCAATCATTTAATAAACATAAAAGACGGAAAGCTAAAACAATAGATAACTCCAGGTCAAAATAGTCTAATATGATCACAGATAGTCTGTAACCGTTCTACATAGAAGAATGGCGTCACTGTTTTGAGATTTGGCATACATTTAAGTCTTTTTTTTTTTTTAAATGTAAATATTGTAAATAGTCCTTTTGAGTTATAATGTTCATTATGTTCATTTTTGCACTGGATGACTCCAATTATATAGGACAACTGTTTTAGGCAATTATTAAATAAAATAAATATTTGATACAACATGAAAAATATTTATGCAATCAAGCCAATTTTGCTGATAACTGTTGTATGTTTTTTTTTTCCCCCTTTGTTTTCTGTACAGGGTTACAACACTTCAGTGTAGGCTGTGCTGTTTGTGGCAACTGCCCCTCAATGAGGTGGTCCTGCAAGTGTTGCAATTTCTCCTCGCCGAACCAACGCACACTAATTGTCCATTATAAGCTGAAGCACTGTCATCAGGCAAGAAACTGTCCTCTTCCCTGTGTCTATGCAGACTGTGTGTGCTCCTTCAGGACAGAATCATCTCTGAAAAAACATTTAACAAGAGACCATAGTCAAGCCCGTTCAAAGCAGGTGACTGCAAGGTTAAATTGTGAACTGTGCAATTTTTCAGAGACTTGTAGTGATTCACAGTATTTTGCACATTTGAAAATACACATACACAATAAGGAAACTGTTAAATGTCCGTATAAAGAATGTAGGTTTCAGTCAAGTGTGTACAGTACTTTTCGTGCACATAAGAGTAAGAAACATCACCTCTGTACTGTTGACAATTTTCGAGAAAACCTGTATCAAACCTTCATTCAGGGCACTTTAAACTCTGAAAGTACAAACTTTGAGACACACTCAGACGATCTAGACTTAACAGATTATTTCATAGAGGATCTAGACCTGCATGATTTACTTCAACACAAAGTTGCATCTCTCTTACTGCGTATGCAAACACATTTGCATGTGTCTAAAACAACAACTCAGGAAATAATAGATGAGCTTTGTAGTATTAGCTCAGTTGTAGAAGAGTACACACCAAAAATAATTGAAAGTGTACTGATCAACCATAATTGTGCAGTGAACAGTGCAGTCACTGCTGCTATAACAGAGATAGTTAAAAAAGTTAACCCCCTAAGTTTCCTGTCAAAAGACGGGCCTTTTGGTTCTGAATACAAAAGAGAAACTTTTTACAAGAAAAATTTTAAAGTGATTGAGCCGATTGAATATGTTTTAGATACATCTTCAAGACGGAAATTTGTTTATATTCCGGTTTTGAAAGTCCTGACAGAGCTGTTAAATCGCAGTGATGTGATAGATAAAGTCTTGGAGACAGGACATATTGAAAGAGTTGAACACTTGTCTCAGTACAAAACATACAGAGACGGTCTATATTACAAAGACAATATTTTGCTATCGTCAAAAGATCTTAGCATTGCCCTAGGACTGTACATAGACGACTTTGAAGTGTGCAACCCACTAGGAACATCAAAAAAAAAACACAAGATCTGTGCAGTTTATTGGGTCATTTCAAATTTACCTATACGATATAGATCATCTGTACAGTCAATCTACCTTGCATGTCTGTGTCATAGCAATGATGTGAAGAAATATGGGTATGGAGCCATTCTTGAACCACTGATAAAAGACCTTGAAGTACTTGAGCAGCAAGGATTGTATGTTCAGAAATTGGGAACAACTGTTAGAGGTACTGTGCTGTATGTGTCTGCAGACAACTTGGGGGCCCATTCACTTGCTGGGTTTCATGAGAATTTTAATGTCGACAAATTTTGCCGGTTTTGTTTAGCTAGTCGGCAAGATATTGACATTCACGAGGTAAAGGAGAGAGTATTTCCACTCCGGACAGTAGAATCTCACAAACAGGACCTTCTGGAATTAAAAAGACATCAGTTTGTTTCTGTGAATGGAGTAAAGAGTGACTGTGTTCTCGATAGACTTTCTCATTTCCACACAGTCCAGGGCTTCCCCCCAGATTTTATGCACGACCTTTTTGAAGGAATAGTGCCACGGGAATTAAGTCTATGCATAAAGTCTCTGATATCCAAACGCTACTTTACAATAGATGAGCTGAATTCCATAATTGAATCCTTCCCTTTCAAGTTTACAGATAAAACCAACAGACCTAATCCAATTTCAAAGTCTTTTGCATCAAAAAAATCTATTGGTGGGAATTGCCACGAAAACTGGACACTATTGAGACTTCTGCCTCTAATGATCGGTCACATTATACCAGAAGATGACAAAGTTTGGGGGATTCTATTAGATCTGAAAGAAATAGTAGAGCTTCTAGCTAGTGGACATTTTTCAGAAGAGACATTGGCATACTTGGAGTGTAAAATCTCCGATCACAGGTGCCTATTAAAAGAGGTGTTTCCTGATTTCCACCTCCTGCCCAAGCACCACTTCTTAGAACATTATCCTGAACTGATTCGGAGATTTGGTCCCCTAGTTGATTTCTGGACTATTAGATTTGAAGCTAAGCACAACTTTTTTAAAAGGTTGGTGCATGATTCTCACAATTTCAGAAACATATTGCTCACTCTATCAACAAAACACCAGCTTACTTTAGCTTACCATCTAGATTTGCCAAGTCTTTTCAGACCTGATCTGGAAGTTGGACATACTGCAGTTGTTTCACCTGATGCACTTGAGCACTCCATGAGGCGGGCTGTAGAGCTAAAATTTGGAAACATAAGTCTATTGTCTCTTGCAACCAATGCCTGCCTGTATGGCACAAAGTATTCAGAGGGTATGTTTCTGTCCGTGGGGCACACCAGTGGCCTGCCTGACTTTGGGAAGCTGGTTAAAATTGTAGTTGTGTCCAGCAAAGTGTCCTTCCTCATAGAACCATACCATGCATGGTACATGGAGCACCTGCGCAGTTATGAGTTGATGAAAAAACAGTCTTCTGAACTGGTGATTGTGGAATTACACGAACTAAATGGATATCAACCCTTGTATCCATACACAAAAGCAGGGAAACTGATGGTGACATCAAAAGTTTTTTTGCTTCATTAAGGTATAGTTGGGCTGTTATTTTACTTTTTAAATGGTGTGTTCTTCTTGCTCTGAAAAACATGCAGTATGTCCATGAACGTAAAAACAGGTTTTAAACAGAAGAAAATGTGTATGTATGCATGTTCATGGTTAATAATGTTTATTGTTCATTTTGTTTTTTCTTACATTCTTTTTTTTCCTTCATCGCCAGAGAAGTCCTGAGAGTTTCAAAGTCGCAAGAAGATGCTGTTGCGTGTGATCGTTTCAGCAAAGGACATTAGAAAGCTCCGCTTGGACTCAGTTCCAGATTCCGTTGATGGCCTGAAACGGGTGTTGAAAAACAAACTGCAGTTACACTCTTCATTTGACCTTCAATATGAAGATGAGGATTTCAAAGACTTCTGTAACCTCACGTGTGTTGACGATCTACCAAAGGACAAGGTGACATTGCAAGTCATTTTCTGCCCTGTCTCTTCAGACTCAAGTTTGGACACTTTTGGCTCTGCTGTACCTTTGTCTCCGGCAGCATCTTCTTCAGCTCAAACATCATCTCCGACGACATCTTCTTCATTGAGCAGCCAAACAGAGTGCTTTGCAGGTCAGCGTTCACAGCAATGGCCAGCTCATTTTCACATTCCCACCTTCTCATATGATGTTGAGCTGAGGCTCAGGCAGGGCAATGATGCTTTTAGAGAAAGTGGAGCACTTCTATCCATTTCAAGGGACATGAAGTCTGAGATTCTGCTCAAACTTGTTGAAAAAATATATTCATTCATGACCTACCCTACACTTGAACATTTTGGATGTGTAGCCAAGGCACTCGTTGAAAAACACCCTTGCCTTACAGAACCTGGCTCCACATGTGGATGGTATGGATGGAAACACAGCATAAAGTTCAAGATGGGCAATTACAGACAGAAATTGAAAAATTTGGGCTGCCGAGAACTGGAGGTTAATTCTGAGAAAAGAGGTGCTGGGGACACACGAGGGAAGAGAAACAAAGTGAAGAAACCTCGACGGTCTGAAACAAATTTTCTTCCAGATCTCCCCCAGGGAAAAGACAGCCGAAGTCTTGAAGAAGATAGAGAAAAGATGGTCCAGGAGATGAGAAAAACCACCCCAAACCTGGCCTACATCGATGATGCAATGAATGCCACATACGCACTGAGAAGACAGGAGATTGTTGAAGAGGAGCCACCTGTGGCCGAAATGAGAGTCAGATGGCCAGCCCTTTTTACTGAAAGACAGGTAAAATTTGTAAAAAAAAATGTCTTAGTCATAGCATAGTAGTAATGTTGTATTGTGTATGTTGCAGGGCTCAATGCTAACATTCCTTCCATTGAGTACATGTGCTCCTAAAGTAAAATATTGGGAGTAGAATTAAAAATTGTTTAACACATTTATGGAACACTTTAATGATGTTAAGGGTCAAAAGTGACCCATTTTTACATAACAGTAAAAACACACAACAATTTACTGTATACCTGTAATTTGACTTCTGATGTGACCCAGAATATACAAACATGAAACTATTTCATCTTTTTAATCAACAGACACAAGCAATAACTTGCACTGTCATGACTAACACAATATTTGACACATTAAACATGAATTGATCTTTTCTGTAGGCCACTCCTATATATTGATATTAAATAATGCTTTAACTCATATGAATTATTTTAACTACTAAAATCATAGTAGTACATACTGATTTGTTAAACTTACAGCCTTGTTACTTAGCATGTATGAATTATTATGACAACATAACAAAGCACTGACATGTCAGTCTGATGTAAACATTAATAAAATTCAATAACCTGCCACACAAGCCATTCTGCCAGTCTGAGGACACAGATTGTTGAAGTTACCAATAATGAAATATGCACCATGAGACAAGTCTCCACTGTTATCAAATGTGAAAATTTAGGTGACTTTCAGCTTAAACTAAAACTGTCATGTTACTTCTCCACATAGATCATCAAGGAATTCACCAGACTCATGTCAATGGACATCAATAAGTTCTATGAGGGTCTGGACAGCCATCTGCATAAACTTCTTCAGTTATTCCGGTTGAAGCGCTTCGAGGAAGTTCAAGAAATGACATCCTTAATGGAGAGTCTCGACAAGGATGTAAGTGCATAGTTGTTTGTGGGGTTGCAACCCCACTGAGGAGTGGGACCGAGATTTAGATTATGACAGACAGTAAACCTCTAATTAATATGATTGGATAGGCACTTTGATACAAATTGAATAAGAAAATATCTCTGTTGGATGGAGGACATGGAGAGAGAAATGCTGGGTTTGTTGAATAAAATCTGTCGGTGAGGTCAGTTTAAGTTGCCTCTCTGGACTGAAGCTCAGTTTCCGTCATTTGAGGGTTGACAAAAATCAGTTTTGAAATACACTGAATTCGCGTATCGTATTTTTGCAGGCATCAAACCAAAGGAAGAGAGCAGCAGCTTTGCAGGGGCTGCCATGGTACGTGAAGGAAAATCCTTCTACATTGATGAAGAGATGTGAGGTAAGCAGCAAAATGTTGTTCAACAAAAACAAGTTCACAATGGGCATGGTTACACATCATTTCAGGCATCCTCTGTGTAGATATAGCAAAACATGTCTAAAGCACCGGCCCCTTTTTGTTATGTTTGTTTTGCATGAAGCCAACAGATCCTGGAGAGGAAGTCATCAAGGGAATGATGATTGGAATCCTTTTGGTCGTTGAAGATGTGAAGGAGCCCCTTCCAGTTTCCTACAACGATGTTGCCATCGTCATTGAGGAAAAGATTGTCATGCGTCATCTTGGTGATGTACCCAACGCTTTTGTGAACCTGATGGGCCTGCTGTACATGCTGAACCTTGACTATCCAAAAGACACAAATATACTTTTGAGGTGATTCAGCGCCTGTTCATGGGAATCGGGTCTGAGATGTGCACTCCCAGAGTCCACTCTTTAAAGAATAAACTGCTCAGTTAGTGTGATGGCTTAGGATGATGTTTCTGCATTTGGCCCTGAGTAAGTGTTCTAGTTTTTTTCCAATTTCTTTTCCACTATGTTGTAAGAAGAAAAGAAATGTAAAGCCCTTCTGTGGGCCACCACAGTTTTTTACGTTTTCATGTTTTAACATTTTTCTTTTGAGGAAATTTCTCTTGCAGACACTAATTTGTATTTTATGTTATAATGAAAACATGAACAGAGTGGAGATTTCAGTTCATTTTCCTGCAACAATGCTCAACACTCAAAAGTTGGACTTGTTGGGTTTTTTATAAAAGTCCTTATTGTCTTTTCAGCAGATTTTTCATGTGTTAATATTTAAGTTTGACTGGCCAATTCTCATGTAGATACTTTGCAGATATTAGTTTGCTTAAATTAGTGAAATTTAGCAATGTCTGTAAACTCAAGTACCTTGGCAATAGAGCAGTAGAAAAGAATGTAGCTCAAACTTAATAAAATAAGTTCAACCAACATTCTTATAGTTCTCTTAATTAATGTTTTCCAGTCCACATTGCTCGATATAGAAAGTTGAGTCAACAAATCGCGAGTTGTATCAATTATTCAATCCATGTTGAGTAAACTTGATTCACAGTTGTGGCAACTTGATGAAATAAATTCAACCAACATCTCAAAGTTATCGCAAATAATATTTTCAAGTCTAACTTACTTGATACAGAAAGTTGAGTCAACCGACTGCTTGCTGTATGAACTCGTGTTTTGAAGTGTAATAACCTTGATGCTATAAGTTGACTCAAATTAACTCAGTCAAAGCAACAAGATGACTTTACGTAGTTAAGTTGGGTCAACTAATCTTTTTTTACAGTGTATGATGAGAGCATCTTTGCGTTGTGTCAGAGTGAGCTAAAATAAACCCCATTAGGAAAACATAAAGTCTAGTCAGCAGAACACCAACCTCTTTAGTGATGCTGTTTTTAAGTAGTATTATGGAAAAAAGCTGTGTGGCATTATGCATTGACTCAAAAAAGACAACTAATTCTTGGTGGGTAATAGAAGATTACAACACCATTCAACAAGCTCAGTTTTTTTAATGTATGATTGTTTTGACCACGGTTAACAACTCTGTGCTAACCCACAAACTCATCAGTAATGTTAACTGTATAGACAACTAATCACATCCACAGTCAGCCCCCAGCCAGCTAGCAACCATCCAATCCGCACTTAACTCCAGTTCTGAGGACGCTACCGGCAGTTACTGAACCGTCAGGAAACAGATCCAGGCACCCGAGTCAGAACAGCGCCATTGTACGTTACACCTTCACTTTTAGCCATCTTTAGAGTTAGCTAATTTAGCAGAGAAAACAGGAATAAGACACCAAAAGGCTATACAAATAAAATAATTTAAAAGATGTAGTCGCATTGGATCTGGACAGGAAGGATAACTTGGGAGTGGAAGGGGGTGTGTCGCGATTCTGCCTTCTCACTCCGTGAAACAGGTTCATGGAGTGTCACAATATCGGTTTATTTTCCATATATCTTTACAGCCATATAACCAATGCATCATCATTCTTGCTGGTGAGCTGTGAGCTCTGTTATTGTTAGGTCTCCACTCCCTGTCTTTCCTCTCTGTGTATTTTTTTATTTTCTCTTTGGTCCTGGGATGCTTTCCAATGTCCCAGTGTATTGTTTGTTAATTGTTCAAATATAAATAAATGAAAAAATATTTAATCACAAAAAACAAATGCATCATAATTTCCCAGCAGTCTCTCTGAGAAAATGGCTTGGAGGTACATCAAGTGAATGATTATCATATCTCTGACTTTAATATGTTGGGCATGCACCTTTATTTGTGGGTTAGACAATGCTAGCCAAGTCTTAAAGTACAGTGCCTTGCGAAAGTATTCGGCCCCCTTGAACTTTCAACCTTTTGACACATTTCAGGCTTCAAACATAAAGATATAACATTTTATTTTTTGTGAAGAATCACAACAAGTGGGACACAATTGTGAAGTGGAACGAAATCTATTGGATATTTTAAAACTTTTTAAGCAAATAAAAAAATGAAAAGTGGTGCGTGCAAAATGATTCGGCCCCTTTACTTTCAGTGCAGCAAACACACTCCAGAAGTTCAGCGAGGATCTCTGAATGATCCAATGTTGTCCTAAATGACTGATGGTGATAAATAGAATCCCCTGTGTGTGATCAAGTCTCTGTATAAAAGCACCTGCTCTGTGATAGTCTCAGGGTTCTGTTGAAAGCGCAGAGAGCATCATGAAGACCAAGGAACCCACCAGGCAGGTCCGTAATACTGTTGGGAGAAGTTTAAAGCCGGATTAGGATACAAAAAGATTTCCCAAGCTTTAAACATCCCAAGGAGCATGTGCAAGCGATCATTTTGAAATGGAAGGAGTATCAGACCACTGCAAATCTACCAAGACCTGGCCGTCCCTGTAAAACTTCAGCCGACAAGGAGAAGACTGATCAGAGATGCAGCCAAGAGGCCATGATCACTCTGGATGAACTGCAGAGAACTACAGCGAGGTGGGAGAGTCTGTCCATAGGACAACAATCAGTCGTACACTGCACAAATCTGGCCTTCATGGAAGAGTGGGCAAGAAGAAAGCCATTTCTCAAAGATATCCATAAAAAGTCTTGTGTCTAAAGTTTGCCACAAGCCACCTGGGAGACACACCAAACATGTGGAAGAAGGTGCTCTGGTCAGATGAAACCAAAATCGAACTTTTTGGCCACAATGCAAAACGATATGTTTGGCGTAAAAGCAACACAGCTCATCACCCTCAACACACCATCCCACTGTCAAACATGGTGGGGGCAGCATCCTGGTTTGGGCCTGCTTTTCTTCAGCGGGACAGGGAAGATGGAAAAATTGAGGGGAAGATGGATGCAGCCAAATACAGGACCGTTCTGGATGAAAACCTGTTGGAGTCTGCAAAAGACCTGAAACTGGGACGGAGATTTATCTTCCAACAAGACAATGATCCCAAACATACAGCAAAATCTACCAAAGGAATGGTTCACAAATAAACGTATCCAGGTGTTAGAATGGCCAAGTCAAAGTCCAGACCTGAATCCAATCGAGAATCTGTGGAAAGAACTGAAACTGCTGTTCACAAACGCTCTACATCCAACCTCACTGAGCTCGAGCTGTTTTGCAAGGAAGAATGGGCAAGAATTTCAGTCTCTCGATGTGCAAAAAAACTGATAGAGACATACCCCAAGCGACTTGCAGCTGGAATCGCAGCAAAAGGTGGCTCTACAAAGTATTAACGCAAGGGGGGCCGACCGATAATTTTGCACGCACCACTTTAAAATATCGAATAGATTTCGTTCCACTTCAAAATTGTGTCCCACTTGTTGGTGATTCTTCACAAAAAATAAATTTTTTATTCTTTATGTTTGAAGCCTGAAATGTGTCAAAAGGTTGAAAGTTCAAGGGGGCCAAAACTTTTGCAAGGCACTGTAAAGCATAAGGGCAAGCAACTCTTTGTTGCTGTGACTGATCAGAAATTAGCAAGTAGCAATTGATTAAATGTTTACGAGCAGGGATCCAGCTGCTGCTACTTAAATATCCAGTTCCCTAGTGACCTCACTTGCAAATTTGCATATGAAAATACGTACGTGCCCTTTCATTGTATGAAAAGCACTGTGATTATCAGACTTGTTTGAATTAACAGAATTAAATACAATAAAAGTATGTTCACTGGTATAAAAATATATATTAATTTGCTCAAGTTAATTGGAGGTCTGAACTCTAGAAAGTCAATTCACCAAAATTTCAAAAAAACTAATTTTCTCACTTACCTGTACTGGTATCTAACTATGCAGATACTTTTTTTTTTTTTTTTTAAGTTTTAAGATATATATTTGTGATATGTACTATCGAGATCTATATAACGGAGGAGGTGAATGTAATTTGCTTTTGTGGTCACACAATTTAAAATTTGCATTTGAAAAATCAATTTATTGGGGTGTACCTTTGGAACTATGTGGAGCTTTTGATTGCTGGTAGTGCTATGGATCAATGTTTTTATGAGGTGGTGCCCATTTTGTTTGCAAATGCTATGTGGGGTCCCATTTTGTTTGCATCTCTATATTTGCTATTCAAAATATTCAAGAATAGGCTTTGAAAACTCATTTAGCTTTCTAGTATATACATAATGCATCTTGGTGAGAAACACTAAATGTAAAGAAAACTGCACAGAGCACAGAGCACATTTAATGAGAACAGGCTGTGAAGGCAGAAGGCAGCAGAGAGAGCTGAGATCACACTCAATATACTGAACGTTAATTAGATTTATGTCATCACCACAGCTTTCTCAAGGACCTTAAGGTGCATTGTGGTTTTACTTACGCTCAGCAATGATCATGGGTGGGTAGAACAGAAAAGTATCCAACCCGCTCGGCGGTCAGCTGGTTGAGAAGGCGCTGGAGATCGTCCCGTTGAGAATGGCACCCTGGTTCTTCACCACATACACCAGTGAGATGATGGAGAGCCTGGGTCCTGGGATACACTTGGATCTGAGGTTAAAAACATTTTTGTTCAATATGCAAATGATTATTCAAAAAAACACATAAACAGGCAGCAGTGTTAATTGACACATTTACAAAGAAATATCTACGGTATCATGCCAAATGTCTATGAATGCATAACATAGCTCTAGAGACAGTATAACACTTTTGAATGAAATGTGACTGGAATCCGCATTCAGCGCAAAGTTCTACAAATACTACAGGACCCCAGGACCCCTGCCAACACCTTCGTAATAACTCTCCCTCAGGAAGAAGACTCAGGGCCATCAAAACCAAGATGTCCTGTTTCCTCAACAGCCCTTACTGCAGAACAATCAAAATATTAAATGGCTCCCCAACTCAGCACCAACGTTTTAAAAACAAAACAAAGTTTGCTTACTAATATTGTACATTAAAGCACAGACATTTTAATCTGTACAGACTGTTGATATCTTTCATCTATGGCTCTATGTAATTTTTATGTGGTGGGGGTTTTGTATTATGTGTTTTATTTCTTATTAACACACAATTAATAATTAATCTTAACTGATGTTTGATTGTCTTGTTCTGACATGTGCACACTGAGGCAAAATTTAAACACAAAGTGAATTGCAATATAAGACTGAATCTACTGATAATGAGTCTAATGATCATAGATGATGATATGACATATGAGGAATCCCATCCGACTCCTCCATGAGTGTTATATTTAGAGGATGAATTATGAATGGACCCTATATCTGCCTCTGCTTGCTGAGACCTACTTTATGATTAGATGGTATGTGCATGTTTATCCTGCCCTCATGACAGTATCTCGGCAGTCAAAGAGAAAGAGATGGAAAGTGAGAGAGAGAAAGATGCAGAGAACAAAAGGAGGAAAAATAGCTGAAACTGTAAACTAATGAGCTTTGATTGTTGATATTAAACATTGTAGCCATTGTCACTCCATCCTTTAAGTGTAACCTGCTATCACAACTTTTTGACTGTTTGACTGGTGACCTTTTATTAATAATACAGAGCAATGTTCAATGTTTTGTGTTAACTTACAGTAAAGCAGTTTCACTGTGAAAGAGCAACAGTATGATCACAATAGAAACTTTATTGTTCACATAGCCTGCATACCATGAAAAATGTATATAAGACATACTTGACTGTTTGCGTTTTGCACTAATAATACCCTTCATAAACCCATGTAGTACCTCCACAGTGAGCTGTTGTAGGTCTCCAGCACTTTGTCTTGAGCCTCGTCAAAGGCGTTTTCTAGCCTCTGCTCCAAAATCTGGACAAAACTGCAGGAGTAGATGTTTGTTGGGCCGACGAATCGCAGCACTGGGGAGGAGATCGAAAATTATATTTAATTCGTATTGAAAGTCGGAAGCACATAGCATTCACAACAGAAAAAGGTAGACACCTTATCTGTATTTATTAGTAATTATCTCAAAATTATGAAATTCAAATCTTTATATTATGAGATCCGGATCTCAAAATTTGAGAAAATAGTAGTTATGAATCATCGCTAGCTAGGCTACAGGACACAACAGTGGTAAATGGTGGCACTTTTGCATTAAGAAAGACATTAAGAAGAAAGAAAAGAAGAAGAAAGAACTATTTCGTTTTGTAAAGGACAAAA